>NC_034604.1:28107681-28127194 GCF_900095145.1 Mus pahari | reverse complement strand
CAGGCAGGCAGGGCAGGCGGGCAGGGAGGCAGGCAGGCAGGCAGGCAAGCAGTTATAATCCCGGAAGTAACTGCCAAGCCTGAAATGAATACAGGGCATTCCTGACCCACTTTCTTTCCCACCAGAACCTCAGTCACAAAGTAGGTTAACAACGCTGGATTCTGCCTTCATAGTTCACGATTAGGGCAGACAGTTCTATTCTGGGACATATTGGAAGGTCAAGACTCTCTATTCCTGAAAGCTCTTCTCATTTCAGGAAATACCCCAGCTTCTACCAAGTGCTAAGGTATCTTTACTAATACATAAGGAAATTGCTTTATTACATAGACATGTTTTTATTACAAAAAAAAATTTGATGATTTTCTTTTTGGCTCATTGATATCATTCATCAAATACGTTTAACGAAGTAAACATCCTGAGAAAACAGAACTAATTAATCTTTTTTTTTTCTCATTATAAGACTGTGTACAAGTGTTCACAGGTCCCTTTGGTCAGGCTGAGGGCAGAGTGCCCTAGCTGCTCGCGCAGTCTGCTTGGCTGACAGATGCGTGGGCACAGAAGTGGTGCTGTCACTTTGGTCACTCTCTGATCCCTGTGTTTCTGAAAACATTAACCTCCTCGCCAGCCTCCCCGGTCTCCCCTGAATTGTTGAAGTTTTGCATCCATTTCCTCCTGAACTCATCTCCATCTTTTTATTGTCACGGTTCTCACATGTAATCTGAGTATGTAGTGGTTAGTGGAGAAGTAAGACCACGTTAAAAGAACCCGAATCTTATAGAAAAATGGAGCTGTGAATTACATAACCCGGTTTTGATTTGAAGCAGTGCAGTAGCAGAATGTCAGCACGGTGTTCCTAACGAAGCATGTACTGCAGCTATATACAGAATCTGGTGTTAGTGCTCGCCATTGCTGTTGTTAGATAGAGGGCTGCTTCATGGTCTTTTTCTGCTGTCCATGCCAGGCTAACTGGCCAGCAAGATTCCGAGGACTTTTCTCCCCCACACACCAGAGCTCTTCTGACTGCACATGCACACGAGGACCCAGGCACCCACAGAGATAGACATATTACAGAAAACTTTTTAAAAATCTTAAAGAGTTTAGGAAGGAAAAAAAAATGACTGTCCTATGTAGACATATTTAAGTCTCCTAATAAAATCTATTCTGAAGTTTAAGTATGGTTCGGATTTCTGCAGAATATTTCCAGTAGCAGAAAGAGGTCCTATTAATATCTGAGAAAGCACATGGGAAGCAGAGAAAACGGGTGCCTCACAAAGGAAGATGCTATTTGGATTAATGGGTAGGTGGAAGCATCCCATTCAATTCTTTCTTTGCCAGGATGCTGTAACGAACCGTACTTCCATGCAGACGGATCTATTAGAGCATACTTCTCATTGCAGATTTCAGTGATTTTGTTGCCTTCTGATTCTTTTTCTCTTGAATTTCAGAGTTTTGAAAAATAAGACAGAAAACACATTAGAGGAAAGTGGAGTTAACAGAAAACCTTCGGTTACATATCCCAGGTTCATGCAGCAGCAGCAGCAGCAGGAGCATGGCCAGAAAGACCTGGAGAGTGGGAGTGGCCACAGAAGCACTCTGGAGAGAGGCACAGTTCAGTTAAGTGCCTGAGCACTGGCCACTAAGAGCATCCCCAGAGAGCAACTGAGAAAATCCTCAGCGGAGGACGCCTGTAGCTTGCCTAAAAGGATGGACAAGGACCAACTTACCCAGCTCTTACACCTTCACAATAGTTCACATGACCAGACTTGAGTCATTTCACATTTCAGGGTTTGTGCTAACAGTCCTTCATTTGTAACTTTCTCTTCCTATCCTCCAAAATCAGAACTGCAATTCAGTTTTGGTTTTTTTTCTCTCCTATTTCGGACATTTTGCGGTCATCGCTCAGATAACTTATGAAGTGTGTGGGCCTTTGTCTTAGAAAGGTACTTAATCTGGTCTGTGCTCACAGCTCAACCAGTGACAGCCTCGCCTTAGAAGCATAAGGACCCGAGGGTGAGCCCCAGAACACGTGTTTTAAATATAAGCCGAGAGTGACACTTCCCACCTGTATTCTTGCACTGAGAGGCAGAGACATGCAAACACCTGGTCCCAACTCACTGCCTGGTCTAGCAGGCTTGCTGAGGGCTAGGCCAACGAGAGATCCTGTCTCAATAAACCAAGTGGACAGTGCCCAGGCCTGACACCTGAGATTAACATCTGATTGTAGACATGTGCATGCATGCACACACAGGCATGAAGGCATGCACAGGCAAACATATCCATAAGGAATTTAGTAATCAGGCTTGATTTATGTAAACAGAATCCATTGTTGTTTTAACAGAAAGAATGCAGGGAGTTTAAGACTTATCAGACAATGAAGAAACTACAGGTAAACACTGGTTGTATAGACACAAGAATTAGTCTAGGGCTGCATCAGCAGAGACAAAGCTTGTGGTTAGAAATCCAACCAGCTAGTGCTGGTTTCTCGGGGACTCAGGGAACAGACTCTGTGTAGCTGACCTCAGAATCTAAGGATTCATTGAGGATCCCTGAGAAAGGTTGCTGGTGTCCCTAAGGAGGCACAGGAGGCTACATCTGAGAGTGTGGGAAATAAATTATTGGTGCCAGGATGAAGAACAATGGGTATGGTGACACCACAGGAGCAGGCTAGGCTGCCACTACCCACAGTAGCAGCTCCTAGTAGCAGTTAACTCCAGTCCCAGGAATCCCAACCCTCTTCAGGCCCCCATGGGCTCTGGCATGCACTTCATGCAAGGCTCACATACTCATCCTGGCTCACATGCATGCACATAAATAAGCAATGTTTAAGAAAAGAAACAAAATGTATTTTTCTTAAAGTAGACATTCTATAATAAACTACTTCAAAAAATTAGAATTCTGAAAAACATTTGCATGGCAAGAATTAAGGCCCATAATATAAGTGTTTACAATTTAACCTCCCAATAGAAAATTGGTACAGAATATGAGAAGATGAATCATAGAAAGGTAAATAAATGGCTATTAAATACCCAAGAGATGCTGGAATTTATAAGAAAACAGAACAAAATGAGAGAAATTCTACCTTACAATTGCAGAAGTCAGATTTTTTAAAATTTGATAATAATTACGAAGTAGAAACCTCTGAGAGTTTATGCATTGCCAGTGTGTCTCAGTGAGGGTCTTACTGCTGTGAACAGACACCATGACCAAGGCAACTCTTATAAGGACAACATTTAATTGGGGCTGGCTTACAGGTTCAGAGGTTCAGTCCATTATCATCAAGGTAGGAGCATGGCAGCATCCAGGCAGGCCTGGTGCAGGAGGAGCTGAGAGTTCTACATCTTCATCTGAAGGCTGCAAGTGGAAGACTGACTTCCAGGAAGCTAGGACTAGGATATTAAAGCTCACACCCACAGTGACACACCTATTCCAAGAAGGCCACACCTTCTAACAGTGCCACTCCCTGGGCCAAGAATCTACAAATCATCACACTGTGTGAGTATAAACTAGTGTTAGAAATGCCTACAAAATATTGAATATCCGTGCATGTGTTCCAGAAATAATAAATTTGAGAACTTGGTTAGCCGTTTACTATTCATGTATGAGGGACTGTGCACTGTGATGTTTATTTCATTGCTTATGATAATGCAGAGGGGTTACCTAAGCTTTCATTTGTAGGGTATATATTAAATGCAGTCATCTATCACCAATCACAGCTGTTAAACAGTGTATCTCTAAACGTGGGATTTCATGTGTAGTATCAAGTGAGAAGGAATTAAAGCTATGTATGATATGCAAATATCAAATTACAGTTTAAACATTAATAATTGCAGTGTACATATACAGGAGAGGATATGGCATGTACATAATGCAGCAATAAATCCCTGTGTGTCCATTGTTCCTGACACAGAGAGCGACAAGAAGTGGGTGATAGGTTATGGGTTTACTTTTATTTTTCTATCTTTGTACTTTGTTCTTGTTTTTCCATTTATTAAATATAACCCCGTCAAAGGAGTAAGGGCAGAAAATAGGAAGGGCAGGTGGATAAAGAAGTGGCGATTTCAATGTTTTATTCAAGAGTCCACACATCATTTGCATCTTCGACATCTGTACGGTTTTATCAGCGTCACTTGATACAGCTTTTAAACCAAGTGACAAAATACAAGTCCAACCAACCCTTTCACTCCCAAGGGGCCATCAGACTCGGTCTCTCAAAGTCAATACGCGTCAGTATGCACGTAAGCGGACCATTCCGGAGAGGACTGACTCGATTCTCCCACAGTCTATATTAAATCAAAAGCAATGTGCAATACACCGCAATAAATGAATACAGGGATTTCCCACAGAAAGGGCATCAATCAAGTGATTCTGAAAAGAATCATTTCCTGGGCAAGAGTTTGCGCATCAAAAGCAATTCCTGGAGTTCAGTGGTCACAGGGTTTCTGGGAAACAGCGGTGGCCTTGCTGGGAGTTTATCACAGAGTACCTGCGTATCCTCATCAGATGAGATTTACTGCTCTTGACATAAAATGACAGCTATGTGCTCTGCTGCCCTGTTCTGTTTGTCTCTGGGTTGGGTTTAATCCTATTTCAAATCTAAGAAAATAAGATAAACAGATTAAAATAGGTAATGAGAACTGAATAGAAAATCTCACACCCGTTGGCAGCTGCAGAGTGCTATTAGAGTGTAGCATACTGATGAAGATTCCCCACTTATTCCCAACCCAGTTTTACCTGGCTGTTGTTTTCAAATTAATTAAAATAATTGTGTCCTGAGAAACAATGGTGCTTACAACAAATTAATTCTTATTCTATTCTTTTCTTTTTTTAATTATTGGATATTTTCTTTATTTACATTTCAAATATTATCCCCTTTCCTAGTTTCCCCTCCAAGAATTCCCTACCCCCTCTCCCTCCCCCCTGCTACCAACCCACCCACTCCCTCTTCCTGGCCCTGGCATTCCCCTATACTAGGGCATAGAACCTTCACAGGACCAAGGGCCTCTCCTCCCACTGATGACTGACTAGGCCATCCTCTGCTACATATGCAGCTAGAGCCATGAGTCCCACCATGTGTTTGTTTATTTTGATTGGTGCTTTAGACCCAGGGAGCTCTGGGGGTACTGGTGAGTTCATATTGTTGTTCTTCCTATGGTAGTGCAAATCCCTCCAGCTCCTTGGGTCCTTTCTCTAGCTCCTTCATTGGGGACCCTGTGCTCTGTCCAATGGATGGCTGTGAGCATCCACTTCTGTATTTGCCAGGCACTGGCAGAGCCTCTCAGGAGACAGCTATATCAGGCTTCTGTCAGCAAGCTCTTGTTTGCATCTTCAATAGTGTCTGGGTTTGGTGGTGGTTTATGGGATGTATCCCCAGGTGGGGCAGTCTCTGGATGGTCATTCCTTCAGTCTCTTCTCCGAACTTTGTCTCTATAACTCCCTCCATGGATATTTTGTTCCCCCTTCTAAGAAGGATCGAAGTATCCACACTTTGGTCTTTCTTCTTGAGTTTCATGTGTTTTTCAAATTGTATCTTGGGTATTCTGAGCTTCTGGGCTAATATCCTCTTATCAGTGAGTGCATATCATGTGTGTTCTTTTGTGATTGGGTTACCTCACTTAGGATGATATCCTCCAGATCCATCCATTTGCCTAAGAATTTCATAAATTCATCGTTTTTAATAGCTGTGTAGTACTCCATTGTGAAACAAATTGGGGAAAGATCTTTACCAATCCTACATCTGATAGGGGGCTAATAGCCAATATATACAAAGAACTCAAGGAGCTGGACTCCAGAAAACCAAATAACCCTATTTAAAAATGGGGTACAGAGCTAAACAAAGAATTCTCAAATGAGGAATACCGAATGGCCAAGAAACACCTAAAAAAATGTTCAACATCCTTAATCATTAGGGAAATGCAAATCAAAACAACCCTGAGATTTCAACTCACACCAGTCAGAATGGCTAAGATCAAAAACTCAGTTGACAGCAGATGCTGGCAAGGATGTGGAGAAAGAGGAACACTCCTCCATTGCTGGTGGGATTGCAAGCTGGTACAATCACTCTGGAAATCAGTTTTGCAGTTCCTCAGAAAATTGGACATAGTACTACCTGAGGACCCAGCTATACCACTCCTGGGCATATACCCAGAAGATGCTCCAACATGGAATATGGACACATGCTCCACTATGTTCATAGCAGCCTTATTTATAATAGCCAGAAGCTGGAAAGAACCCAGATGTCCCTCAATAGAGGAATGGATACAGAAACTGTGGTATATTCTATTCTTTTAAAAAGGAATTCCCTGAGAATTTTCTCTGAAGATATTAAATTATTCAAGGAGACAGATGTGTAAAATTACAACTACAATATTATAGGAAGTTTTCTGATTGAAAAGGAGGTGTGGACACATGTATTTGTGTGTTCATTCCCTAGTGACAGAGTAGTAGATAAACTAAAATTGTATATAAAGTTTAAAGTGGTAAATCAACACAAAAATATAGAACATATGGAAAAAGTCATAGCAAGAAAAGATCTTTTTTTAAAATTTATTTAAAAGAAAAACATAAAAATGTGCCTCAGGCAGATGAACGGTGAGTTGCAGAGCAAAGCGACATGCTGCGTGTGTCTCCAGTTCAGTGCTGCTCAGCAGTATGGGAAGGCTGGCAATCTGACAGAACTCAGTCTGGGAGACAGAACTCAAGCTTGTCCATCCCTGCTTCACAGATACTTCTTTTAGGATAAACTTGGTTTCTTCAAGTTTTAATTCTATTAAAATACTGTAGTGGTTGCATACAGTCTGCAGGACAGATAGCCACTTATGTATATAAAAACATGGTCTGAGGTAGTACTGTGCCTTTGAATCCAGCACTGAGGAAACAGGGGCAGGTGGATCTCCTGGGTTCAAGGCCAGCCTGATCTACATTGTGAGTTCTAGGACAGTCAAAGCTATGCAGAGAAACCCTGTCTCAGGAAACAAAAACACCCGTGTAACACCTGGAGCAGAGGTACCCAAACCATTCCACTCCTCCTTTTGTAAATACTTGTCTGTGAGTAGAACTGGGATGCAGGTGTTTCAAAACAGGAGTTTTGTGGCGCCTAAAGGATTTAATAATACGTGATTCTGCCCATTGTGAGAAATTGGTTTCTGCTCAGGACCCCCAAGACCAAGTTCTCAGCACAAAGGAGATTTATTTGCCCCAGAGGGAAAGAAGACACAGAAAGAGAGAGAGAGAGAGAGAGAGAGAGAGAGAGAGAGAGAGAGAGAGAGAGAGAGAGAGGAGATAGAAAATGAGGGGGAAGGGGAAAGGGAACAAGGGAGAGGGATCAGGAGTATTTGTCCAGGAGAGGACTGGGACAAGGGACTGCCTCTGGATAGAGAGGAGACAGATGTGGCACATAGGAAAATGGCAGTTTATAAAGGTACAAGAGGGAAACCCCGTGTTAGGGTGAGGTGCTTAATTTTAATTGGGCATGCTAATTAGGTGAGCCAAATTGACTTTTGATTGCTGGACTTCAATACTTCGATAGCTGGACCTTGGAAGTCAGCCTCAGGAAGAGGAATTGGCCAAATAAGGGAGTAGACATTGGGGGCTAGCCTCAGAAATGTAATCTAACTTATTTGTTTGTTTATTAGTTATAGCAAGGCAGAGGGAAAGGGGAAGAAAGGCGAGTCCTGACACAGCCACACTCACCATGCTGGAGCTGGCCAGAGTCCCTTCCATGGCAGAGGGATGATCATTAAGTTAACAGTAAAGAGTGAATTCAAGTTCTATTATTCCTATTAGCAAGTTTCTCACTTGTCTGACAAAATACCTAACAAAAGCCCCTCCAAGAAGGACGGGTTTATTTGACTCAGAGGGTCTGTATGGCTCACACTTGGAGGGTAAACTCCATCTTGGGGATGAGGCGATGGTAAGGGTGGCTTGAGGCAGCGGGCCACACGGGATCATCAGTTAACACGTAGCTGATGGTCATATTCAGCTTGCTTCCTCCTCCTTCTCCAGTTCAGGACCTCAGCCCATGGTATGGCACCACCCATGTTCAGGATGAGTCTTGCACCTCTATTAATATAATCTAGAAACTACCTCACGGACATGCCCAGGGATGTGTTTCCATGGTGATAGTAAGCCCATCAAGATATGATTAACCATCATATTCATCCTGGCTCGTGATCGTCTTTTTAAAAAAGTCAACTAGTGAAATGTTAATAGAGATCTCTCAGACTTTGGGCTATTTTAAAAAAGTGTGTCTGGTTGGATTGGAGCCTGACAGGTGAGAGATCAGAACACGGGGTAGAGAGTCCCTACATTCCAAAGGTCGTGGCTCTTATTTCTACCCGGGAGTTACAAACAAGCAAACGAGTGAGCAAAACACTGATTTAAACCTGTTCCCACTAACCAATCACAGCTCTGCATCAGGACACACACACACACACAGAGACAGAGAGACAGAGAGAGAGAGACAGAGAGACAGAGAGAATACCAGCAGTTACCTAAACTCCACTCTTCAAAGTCTCAGCTGGTCTCTAATTACCATGCTTTTCAGGCACCTTGGGGTTAAAGTCCTATTTATCAAGAAAGTTTCCACAAAATGTAGTTCTAATTTCCCTAGCATGTTATAAATTAGATATAATCTCTTTCTATTTTCTCTTGGTAGACCAGAATAGCAAGCCAGGAAGGAGAGGTAAATTCTCCCTTGGATTTATCATGCTATTTCATATCAAAAAGCCAGAAAACATGGACTCTAACTCATGGAAGTTAGGTGATTGGCAGCCATATGTCAAGGTAAAAGTCATCAAAGCACTGATCCTTCTGATCACCGCTTTGTTTGTTTGTAGTTAATGTCCCTCCCCGTGCTCTGGATTATAGATGTTCTCTCTTTTGTTTCTAAAAGTTAGACTTGAAGTACACTTTTATTACTTTTCTCCTCTCCCGCCCCTCCCTCCCTCTCATTTATCTCCTTGCTAAACCAGAGGCTAACACTGAGAATGTTATCTCCCTGTCTCGTCACAATTGCTCCTTTACCCAAACATCTTTCTGTCAGGTCGCCATCTCTGCCTCAGATGCATTTCTAACTACACACAACAGAGGCCAGGTAGCCTCTGCCACTGCTGGTGACAACCTCAACCCTTGAGCACTAATCTCAAAGACTGCAGACTTTCCTCTAAAACTTTAGCTGTTTTCAGGTCAGCTCTGCATTCACATGGTGGATCCTACTCATGCAGCAGGCACCCCATACCACACAAATGAAGACAATCATCCTAGAACTCCCCCCATGGGCACTCCTACCCTGAGGGCTCAGACTTAGTTGTCTGTCTTCCTACCCATAGCATGAACCATACATCAGGTATCATGCCACTAAGGCATACTAAACTGCACCAGACAGAAATTCCTTTCAGAATTCCCTTCATTGATGCTCTACCCTCCGGCTGTTCAGCCTCAGCTGTGTGCACAACCAGGACCATGCATTTACCCCTCTCCAACTTGTCTCGGTTCTGGTGTGTCCCTGCTGCGTGACAAAACTGTTCCTGGGGAGATGCAGCACACACATCTACCCACCCCAGATAGGGATCCCTCCACAGATAAAAATACAGATACCACCAAAGTCCAACTTGTTGAACCATGAATTTTATTGAGGTTAGTTATAGGAATATGGGTGAGGGGTTACAGACAGGCACAGAAATGACTCAAAGACAGCTGTACCACCAAAGCCCACTTTCAGCACAAGTGACAGCTCACAAATTTGGAAAGCTGTGTTGTGAGTCTGGGGTTGTTCAGAGATTCACCAGTCTGAGCATGAGTATATTTTAACAAAGAAGAGGCTTTTATTCAGATATTGGTGCCTATTGGTACCAGGACTGTACTCAGCAGTCAGGATTCCCAAATGTATCCTGAGTCACATTAATGAGGGATTTATAAAGACAAGGAACATAAAATTACATTCTGAAGTGGAAATTTCTGGTTCCTTTGGAAACTCAGTTGTGTCATGTGATGTTTTCCTGGAAGCTGCCTTGTGAGGGGATGTTTCGCTGAAGCAGACACGTGAGAGGGTGTATGACGTTTTGCTGGAGTGGATGCTTCAGAGGGTGTGTGATGTTTGGAAAGATTATAAATGTAACTCCACAGACAGTGAACAGACAGTCTTACATTGTTATGCCTAGCAACACTTCCCACCCTAAAGTTCAGAAAAAAAAAAAAAAAACTTCTAAGCTTAAAGGTGGCACCTAATGTGGGGCTTGAACCCAAAACCCTGAGATTAAGAGTCTCATGCTCTACCCATTGAGCAAGACAGGTAACACTTCAAAGGTCTTTGCAGAAAGAAACACACCAAAGTACTTGTGGTATTCTGACTGATTCTTGCAGCTTCCACTGACTTGTGCCAAATTGGCCAAGCTTTTAGGTTCCTTCTGGATCGAAAAGGCTGCTACCGATACATGTTTGGTGTTTGCTATTGGGCTGGATTGTTGTGGATAGCCCTGGAGCTAATTATATTTGATGTTAATTCTGTTCTCCTGTGAGTGGATACAAGGACAGAGTCAGCACTCAGGTGATTTCCTGTAAACCTGCTTCCCACTTTAATTTGTAAAATAAAGGAGAGCTGATAATTGGGCAGATAAAAGAGAAGGTGGAGCAGAAGGTGAGAGAGAGAAGGAGGAGAAAATGGAAGAGGGAGAGGTCACAGTCAAGGAGGAAGAAGGAGAAATGTGGAGCAGAAGCACATGGCCTGGAGAAACTGCAAGTTGTAAGGGGTCTCATAGATGTGGAAGATGGTAGTGTAGCGGTAGATCTGCCCAATCTAGTTGTGCAGCATGTAATCATATTAACTGTGTTGTGTTTCCATTGCTGGGGCATATTTGGGAGGAGATTTACTGCAACACTGGACTGCTGATATTCTGATAATGAAGAATAGAATAGCCCCGAAGATCTACTTCTAAACAGGTCCACAACCCTCTTTCCCTTTTAACCTTCTTTCTATGATACTTCTGGCCAGTGGGTTAGAAGGGAGGTTGAATTATTTAAGAACCCTAATTAAAGTAGGTTTTAAAAAATTCTAAGCCTGGGGCTGGAGAGATGGCTCAGTGGTTAAGAGCACTGACTGCTCTTCCTGAGGTCATGAGTTCAATTCCCAGCAACTACATCGTGACTCACAACCATCTGTAATGGGATCTGATGCTCTCTTCTGGTGTGTCTGAACACAGCTACAGTGAACTCATATAAATAGATAGATAAATAAATAAATAAATAAATAAATCTTAAAGAAAATCGAAGTCTACAACATTATGTTTGCATGTAAACACATATCTTGTCTTGCAGGTATCCTGCTTATCTCCAGTAAAACAAGCTTGTTTACAGAAGCAGAAAGAGCAGTTAACCTTCTGACATAATCTTACATTAAACAATAACTAATCTTACACAATAATTAATCTTACATAAACAATTGTTAGTTGTGCAAGACCAGTGTACTGGCTATTCCTGGTTGTCAACTTGACCATATCTGGAATGAGTTACAATCCAGAATTGTAAGGCTCACCTGTGATCCAGATCTTGAGGCTGGGAGAGATAAGTTTCTGACCTGGGATCTCGGCATGGAGATCTTGAGGCACAGTGACTATGAGTCCCAGGAGTATAAGGCAAGGAGATCTCTGAGTTCAAGGTCAACCTGGGACAAAACAAGTCCCAGATCCAGGTGTGGTGGTATATACCTTTAATCTGGGCCACACCTTCTGCTGGAGGCCTACATAAGGACATTGGAAGAAGGAAAATTCTCTGTTCTTCACCTGCTTGCATTAACTTTCCAGCTGTTGGAATCTACTAGCCTTGTGAGTCTGAGCAACTACTAGGTTCCTGGGCTTCCATTCACAGCTGACCATTGTTGGGGAGTTGGACTACAGACTGTAAGTCATCATAACAAATTCCCTTACTATATAGAGACTATATCTGCAAGTTCTGTGACTCTAGAGAACTCTGACTAATACAACCAGGCAATTACAAAGATCAATCCTTGACAGCCTTAACATTTGAAAGCCCGATTTTGCTTTGTAGTTTTCTTAAACACAGAAAATTTGAACTTTTAAACATAAAGTTGGCCATGATACCCTGAGCACGCTACACAATCTCAGCAGTTCAACAAGCTAGAAAGTGCCCTTTCGACATCAGTTGCTCTAGCTCTCTTCCAAGCAGCTCAGTTGGTTTTTGCTTGTCTTGGGCACCTGGTGTCCTTTCAGGATCTTCTTTGTACCCGAGAGTCTTTTGAGTAGCTTGGACTCATCTAAGAGTGACTCTTAAGTTTTTATTGTCTACTCTGACAGGGAGAGGCCTAGTGAATCTGGTCAGTTTCAGGGACTTCCTGAAGCTATTTTGCGTTTACCCTCTGTTTAAGGAGCTTTCCTGATAGATGGAATGTTTCAAACTCTAAGGAAACTGTTGCACAACACCTACCAAGCCTGCAGAAGACAGATACCTGGGAAGAAACAGGGTGTTCCTCAAGAATGGCTTTTAAGTGTGTGTGTGTGTGTGTGTGTGTGTGTGTGTATTCCATTTTTCATGTGTGTATGTGTATTCTATTTTTCATGTGTGTGTGTGCACATGCATGAGGCCAGAAGAGGTCGTCAGATCCCCTGAGACTGCTTGTGGTTCAGGTGGTTTTGAGATGCCCGAAGTGATTTCTGGGAAGGAAATTCCAGTATGGAAAAGAACAAATGCTCTTTATTGCTAACCCTTGTCTCCAGGTCCCCCAAACCAGTGTTGAAGAGTCTGGTTCTTTAGTACAGAGTGCAGAACATCCACAGAATCTTACGGGAATTGTCACTACGTTTCCAATATTTCAAACATTCTGTGTCATTCTCACAACCCCTTGTAAACCAGTTACCTTTTCCAGTTCTTAATTTAAAAATCCCAGACCGCAATTGCAGAAGCTGGGGCTAGAACTTGGGTCCATCAACTGTGCTTGTGCTTTCCAGCATGAAAGACAAGCAGGGTCAGCCTGTGAATGCCCAGGAAGAGCAGGTGAGTTAGCTACAACAGCTGGATGGAGGCCAGGCAGACTGATGCATCCTGCAAACTGGAGCAGAAGAGAGAAAACAATGCAAAGAGGAACAAATGGGACTCTAGAGGTTGCCTATTAGGAACTTAGTCTAAGAGACTACGGGGACAAAGAGAGGATTTAATACGCAGAAGAAAACCAAGTGAGGCCTTGTAGGTGACAGAAAGGAAACCCACTTATGATTAATTATGACGTCTAAAGAAAATGGAAGCATTCACTGTCTACGGACACGATCTATGTACACTTCATTAAATTCTGCTTGCTGGAGAGCAAACACTGTTGGGGAAGGAATGATAGAAAGACACCTGAGTCTTCCTGTTTAGCAACTTCCTGAATGAGAGAAAATTCCTTAATGGAAGCTGGTCCTGAGGATCTGAGCCTGCTGGTGGTCAGGGTAGAATCCTGCAGCTTCCTCTGGCCTCGGCACCTTCCATCTCCTCGGGCTACACAGCTTATCCCATCCTTTCTCTGCAGTGTGCCTTCCACTTAGCCGAGTAGGAAGGGGAGCTAAGAAGCTGAGCTACCTAGTTTTATTCTCTTTTTTTTTGTGTGTGCTTTTGATAGGCATAGTCCTTTGAGCCCACAAAGACATTAACAGTGACATTCCAAGCTGAGGGACACTTATCAAGATCCCTTGCATTTGGGGACTTTAAAGACCTCTCAGGTCAGTCAACCACTTTAGTGTCATGCATGTATGTGGACTCTAATGCACGAGTGTGTGTGTGTGTGTGTGTGTGTGTGTGTGTGTGTGTGTGTGTGTGAAGTGTGCGCCAGAACTCACCACTGTCCCACTTGCTGGATCTCCACTCAGTGCCTAAGACCACCCTAAGTGTGACTCTCCCACTCTGCCCTGAGGTGCCCAGTGTCTTGTTAGGCATAAGCATTCGATCTTGTTTGTGGTGTACATTATATGCCTGATCGGGTGCCAGTCTGACTTTATCATTTCTCAAATGTAGATCTCAATCAATGGGATCAAAGTAAGTAAAATAAAGATGGCGAATACTTATCTTGTGACTTCAGTACACGTTCCCTGGGAGATTCTGAAAGTGAGGATGTGTACGTACGTGTTCAGGGCTCGCTGCAGGGAGCTCATGGACCTCCAAGGCTTTCTTAGATGCTTCGCTTTAGGTTGTAGAGCTCAAGAGTTTAGGTCTAGATTGAAGTCTACTCTTGTAGGGCTGTAATCAAATTACTTTAACTTTCTACCTTAGTTTCCCCTGTCTGTGTGTATATTACCACCTTCCACACAATATGAAATTTATAATGATTCATTTGTTTATTTGATACAGTTTCTTATTTGTTTGCTTTGGTTTTTGTTTTGTGGTTTTTGTTTTGTTTTGTTTTGTTTTGTTTTTGAGAAAAGTTTTCTCAGTGTAGCCCTGGATGTCCTGGACTCACTTTGTAGACCAGGCTGGTCTCAAACTCACAGAGATCCGCCTGCCTCTGCCTCCAGAGTGCTGGAATTAAAGGCGTGTACCACTCTGCCTGACTTGGTTTCTGGTTTTTAAAGACAGAGTCTCTCTGTAGTTCTGGCTGTCTTGGAACTCAAAGAGATCCTCCTGTCTCTGCCCTCCTGTCTCTGAGATGAGAGGTGAATGCCACCACTGCCCAGCTGTGGGCACTCTTTTAACCCCTCTATTTACTGAGCTTACCACCTAATAAGTAGTCAGTACTTGATTAGCCCCAGCTATTGTGAGTTAATCACTGTTGAGCTTTGGAGGATTGTTTTACAGCACCATTGTGCAATGACAGTTCAGCCTTGTGGAGGTGACAGACTACCAGTTTCTTGGGGGAGGGATCTCTGACTCATTGTTTCCTTGGTGATGCGGCACATGGCCTGTGTTTGTCACACCTGCTTTATGATTGAATGCGGATGACTGTTCAGATTTAATGCAGTACTCATTCTGTTTAAAGACTTCTATAACTCAGGCACTCTAATTTTTCAGAGTGTTTGGGTATCATAATCCATTTGACAGCTATAACAAAATAGCATTCAAAAGTGACTTTTAAACAACTGAAACTAATTTCTTACAATCCTGGAGATTGGAAACCATGAGATCAAGGCACCAGAAGAGCTGATGTTTGGTACAGACTTTCTGGGTTCAAGGATGTCAGCTTCCAGCTGTTGTCACATGATGACAGGGTCAGGGTGACTCCTGAGGCCTCTTTTATAAAGACACCAACATAGTATGTAGAGGACAAGCTCACATAACCTGTTGTCATCCAAAGGACTCACCTCCAAATAGTAGTATACTGGAAATTAAAATTTCAATACTAATGAGGCATGGGGCCATAGCCATAAGGCTAGACAGACAGACGTGCCGGAAATGTCATTCATGATGGGATGCACTGTGAAGACATCACCTGTCCTCTCAGCTGTCCATGTTGTGTGTTGTTTTTCTCTGTACTGTGGCTAAGAGATATGGGTGCTCACATCTCAGGTAGTAAACAAGAATATAAAAACAGACACTGTTGATTTGTATGTAGGCACACTGCTCCTAGAGCAGTTGGATGTGGATGAGCATAGCTGTACATCAGTGGGATCCCCCAAAGAGTTGCCTCTCTCACATACTCACTGGTGTTGTGTCAGGAAATGTCCGTGAACCCCGAAAAGACCAGTGAGGACATAATCACATTAGGGTCTCTTTATTCAAGCTTGGGCTCCCTGCTAACCCTGACAGCAGGAAGGTGGAGCCTTGAGCATAGTTGTAGGCAAGCATTTATAGAGGCAAGAAAGGGGTGTTTAGCCTGGTGCACATCTGATTGGGAAGCCATTATGGCCTTTAACGTAATTGGTTAGTGCTGGAACTGAACCATAAACTTAACTTCTGCTTTTCTTCTCTTGGTGGTGGTTAGGAAGTGAAGTGTCAGGGGCAGGCCTGTAACCTGGGGGTGCAGATTTATTGGGGAGCAACCTGGAAACTGGTGCTAGACAGAGTCTTGTTGGGGGTGGGGAGTAGCCTGGAAGCCATTGCTAGGTATCAGCCTGCTAGTTAACTTGAATTCAACCTTAGGTCAGATTCTCTAAGATGCAGTCTGAGCCTAAAAAATTTGGTCTCTCATTGGCTGACCTTGGCCATGATATGTGATGTAGAAATAACAAGAATATCTTTCAAGTCCCACAGACCCCAGAGTAGGCTCCACTCCCAGGCATTCTAGCACACCCAGGATCCCAGGATCCCAGGAGCTTGGTCACACCAGGATCTTAGGGTCTCAGAGAAGGCTTGACTGCCAAGAACTATGACACACCTAGAATCTCAGGATCTCAGGATCCCAGGATTCCAGAATCACAGGCCCACAAAGACAGCTGGACTCTGAGGAGTCCTGAATCAACCAGGATTACAGGAAGGACAGGCTCCAGTCAGATATATTTCGGGCAGGGAGATAAGCATAAGAACAGAAGCAACAGAAACCAAGGTTACTTGGCATCATCAGAACCCAATTCTTCCACCATAGCAAGTCCTGGATACACCATCACAACAGAAAAGCAAGACATGGATCTAAAGTCACTTCTTATGACAATAATAGAGGAGTTTAAGAAGGAAATATATAACTCCCTAAAAGAAATACAGGAAAACACAGGTAAACACATAGAAGCCTTTAAAGAGGAAACACAAGAGCCAGGCGTGGTGGTGTACACCTTTAATCCCAGCACTCGGGAGGCAGAGGCAGGCGGATTTCTGAATTCAAGGCCAGCCTGGTCTACAAAGTGAGTTCCAGGACAGCCAGAGTTATACAGAGAAACCCTGTCTTGAATAAAAAAAAAAGAAAGAAAGAAAGAAACACAAAAATCCCTTAAAGGATTACAGGAAAACATAATCAAACAGGTAAAGGAAATGAACAAAACCATCCAAGATCTAAAAATGGAAATAGAAACAATAAAAAACCCCAAAAGGAGACAACCCTGGAGTTAAAAAATATAGGAAAGAGATCAGGAGTCATAGATGCAAGCATCACCAACAGAATACAAGAGATAGAAGAGAGAATCTCAGGGAAAGAGAATACCATAGAAAACATTGACACAACAGTCAAAGAAAATGCAAAAGACAAAAAGCTCCTAACCCAAAACATCCAGGAAATCCAGGACACAATGAGAAGACCAAACCTAAGGATCATAGGTATAGAAGAAAGCAAAGATTCCCAGCTGAAAGGGCCAGTAAATATCTTCAACAAAATTATAGAAGAAAACTTCTCCCAAACTAAAGAGATGCCCATGAACATACAAGAAGCCTACAGAACTCCAAATAAATTGGACCAGAAAAGAAATTCCTCCTGTCACATAATAATCAAAACACCAAATGCACAAAAACAAAGAATGTTAAAAAGCAGTAAGGGGAAAAGGTCAACAAACATATAAAGGCAGACCTATCAGAATTACACCTGACTTCTCCCCAGAGACTGAAAGCCAGAAGATCCTGGGCAGATGTCATACAGACCCTAAGAGAACATAAATGCCAGTCCAGGCCACTACACCCAGCAAAATTCACAATTACCATAGACGGAGAAACCAAGATATTCCATGACAAAAACCAAATTTACACAATATCTTTCTACAAATCCAGCCCTTCAACGGATAACAAAGGGGGAACACGAACATAAGGAGGGAAAGTACACCCTAGAAAAAGCAAAAGAGTAATTTTTCAACAAACTCAAAAGAAGATAGCCACACAATCATAATTCCACCTCTAACAACAAAAATAACAAGGAGTAACAATCACTTTTCCTTAATATCTCTTAACATCAATGGACTCAATTCCCCAATAAAAAGACATAGACTAACAGACTGGATATGTAATCAGGACCCAGCATTCTGCTGCATACAGGAAACCCACCTCAGTGACAAAGATGAACACTACCTCAGAGTAAAAGGTTGGAATACAGTTTTCCAAGCAATGGTCCCAAGAAACAAGCTGGAGTAGCCATTCTAATAGCAAATAAAATCAACTTTCAACCAAAAGTTACCAAAGGAAGGACACTTCATACTGGTCAAAGGAAAAAAAGATCTACCAAGATGAACTCTTAATTCTGAACATCTATGCTCCAAATGCAAGGGCACCCACATTTATAAAATAATCTTTACTAAAGCTCAAAGCACACATCACATCCCACACAATAAGAGTGGGAGACTTTAACACCCCACTCTCAGCAATGGACAGATCATGGAAACAGAAACTAAACAGAGATACAGTGAAACTAACAAGTAATGAACCAAATGGATCTAACAGATATTTATAGAACATTTCATTCTAAAGCAAAAGAATATACTTTCCTCTCAGCACCTCATGGTACCTACTCCAAAATTGACCATATACTGTTCACAAAACAGGCCCCAACAGATACAAGAAGACTGAAGTAATCCCATGCACCCTATCAGATTACCATGGACTAAGGCTGGTCTGAAATACCATCAAAAACAATGGAAAACACACATACACATGGAAACTGAACAATGCTCTACTCAATGATAACTTGGTCAAGGAAGAAATAAAGAAATGAAAGACTTTTTAGAATTTAATGAAAATGAAGACACATCATACCAAAACTTATGGGACACAATGAAAGCAGTGGTAAGAGGAAAATGCATAGTTCTAAGTGTCTCCAAAAAGAAACTGGAGAGGGCTTACACAGCAGCTTGACAGCACACCTGAAAGCTCTAGAACAAAAAGAAGCAAATACACACAGGAGGACTAGAGGGCAGGAAATAATCAAACTCAGGGATGAAATCAACCAAACAGAAACAAACAAACAAACAAAAAACAACAAAAAAATCAACAAAACCAGGAGCTGGTTCTTTGAGAAAGTCAACAAGATAGATAAACCCTTAGCTAGACTAACCACAGGGCTCAGAGATAGTATCCAAATTAACAAAATCAGAAATGAAAAGGGAGACATAACAACAGAAACCACGGAAATTTAAAAAAAATCATCAGATCCTACTACAAAACTTTATACTCAACTAAAATTAGAAAATCTGGATGAAATGAACAATTTTCTAGACACATACCAGGTGCCAAAGTTAAGTCAGGATCAGATAAGCCATCTAAACAGTCTCATAACCCCTAAAGAAATAGAAGCAGCCATTAATAGTTTCCTAACCATCAAAAGCCCGGGACCAGATGGGTTTAGTGCAGAGTTCTATCAGACCTTTAAAGAAGACCTAATACCAATACTCTTCAAACTAGTCTACAACTTAGAAACAGAAGCTATATGACCCAATACATTCTATGAAGTCACAATTACTCTGATACCTAAACCACACAAAGACCAAACAAAGAAAGAGAACTTCAGACCAATCTCCCTTATAAACACCGATGCAAAAATACTCAATAAAATTCTTGCCAACTGAATCCAAGAACACATCAAGTAGGCTTCATCCCAGGGATGCAGAGATGGTTCAATATACGGAAATTCATCAACGTAATCCACTACATAAACAAATTTAAAAAAACACATTATCATTTCATTAGATGCTGA
>NC_034604.1:28053162-28106711 GCF_900095145.1 Mus pahari | reverse complement strand
ATGGATTGGCAGGATTAATATAGTAAAAATGGCCATCTTGCCGAAAGCAATCTACAGATTCAATGCAATCCTCATCAAAATGCCAGCTTAATTCTTCACTGAGTTAGAAAGGGCAATTTGCAAATTCATCTGGAATAATAAAAAAAACCTAGGATAGCAAAAACCATTCTCAACAATAAAAGAACCTCTGGTGGAATCACCATGCCTGACCTCAAGCTGTACTACAGAGCAATTGTGATAAAAACTCCATGGTACTGGTATAGAGACAGGCAGGAAGATCAATGGAATAGAACTGAAGACCCAGAAATGAACCCACACGCCTATGGTCACTTGATCTTTGACAAAGGAGCTAAAACCATTCAGTGGAAAAAGACAGCATTTTAAGCAAATGGTGCTGGTTCAACTGGCAGCATGTAGAAAATTGAAAGTCCACCCATTCTTATCTCCTTGTACAAAGCTCAAGTCTAAGTGGATCAAGGACCTCCACATAAAACCAGAGACACTGAAACTTATAGAGGAGAAAGTGTTGAAGAGCCTCGAACACATGGACACGGGGAAAATTCCTGAACAGAACACCAATGGTTTGTCCTATAAGATCAAGAATAGACAAATGGGACCTCATAAAATTGCAAAGCTTCTGTAAGGCAAAGGACACTGTCAATAAGACAAAAAGGCAACCAATAGATTGGGAAAAGATCTTTATCATCTGATAGAAGGTTAACATCTAATATATACAAAGAACTCAAGAAGTTAGACTCCAGAGAACCAAATAACCCTATTGAAATATGGGGTACAGAGCTAAACGGAATTTTCAGCTGAGGACTATCGAATGGCACACAAGCACCTAAAGAAATGTTAAACATCTTAGTCATCAGCAAAATGTATACTGAATATTAGCCCCAAAACTCCAAATAACCAGGATACAATTCACAGGTCATGGAGTTCAAGAAGAAGGATGACCAAAGTGTGAATACTTCAGTCCTTCTTAGAAGGAGAACAAAATTATCACAGGATCAAATATGGAGAAAAGTGTAGAGCAGAGACTGAGGGAAAGGCCACCCAGAGACTGCCTCACTTGGGGATTCATCCTACATACAGTTACCAAACCCAGACGCTATTATGGATGCCAAGAAGTGCATGCTGACAGGAGCCTGATATGGCGGTCTCCTGAGAGGCCCTGCCAGAGCCTGACAAATACAGAAGAGGATGTTTGCAGCCAACCATTGGACTGAGCGCAGGGTCCCCAATAGAAGAGTTAGAGAAAGGACTGAAGAAGTTGATGGAGTTTGTAACCCCATAGAAGAACAACAACAATATCAACCAACCAGACCACTCCCCCCAGAACTCCCAGGGACTAAGCCATCAACAAAGGAGTACACATGGCTCCAGCTGCATATATAGCAGAGGATGGCCTTGTCATACATCAACTGGAGGAGAGATCTTTGGTCCAGGAAAGCTCGATAGAAGCCCCGGTGTATGGGAATTGAGGGTGGGGAGGTAGAAGTAGGTGGGTGGGTGGAGGAACACTCTCAAAGATGGGGGGGAGGGGGGAGGAGGAGTGTGATAGGGTGTTTCCTGGAGGGAAGGAAACCAGCAAAGGGGATAACAATTGAAATGTAAATAAAGAAAATATCCAATAAAAAAAGAGTATCTTTCAAGAAGGGTGTTTTGAGTAACAAGTGGGAAGAGAGTTTTAATCCAACCCCCTGACTTCGGCAGCTCTGTCTCTACTGCACATATCCCATCACCCCCTTCTCTGATCCTTATGAAAGGTTGTGTGCCTGAGCTCCCTCAGTGTGGTCAAGCTCCAAACAGTCTGGGTGTCCCTGTAACAGGAATAGTGTGCACTGAAATCACAAACTCTGCTGATAAAGCCCAGTGTGGCTGTACGCAGTCTCCTTTACTTTATTTCTGCAATGACGATGTGCACCTCGGGAGTGGATCTACAGAAGCTATACTTTCACTCAGGAAGAAGGCTGCCCTTCCTAGTCCCTACAAATCACGTCCCGTCCACTAGGTAGTCGGCCGCAGCGTCCTCTGGGGTGGGCTTGGCCCCTTTAATCACTGAGACGTGAAGTAATGGGAGTGTAACTGTGGCCAGCTGTCCTCGATGCAAGCTGCACAACCTAATCATCCAGAAAATCAGTTTTTTTTTAAAAAATTGAATCCTTATTTGTTTATTCTTACTGTTTTAAGTTGTGGGTGTGTGTTTGCATGTGGGTGTGTTCAGGTGTGCCCGCTGAGGCCAGAGGCGTCGGATGACTTGGAAGAGCAGCGAGTGCTCCAAACTGGTGAGCCAACGCTCCAGCCCCAAGGGTTGATTGTTTAAATGCCACACCCCAATGCCACACCCAGATCAATTAAATCAAAATTTTTGAATGAGGAGGTATTAGCATTTTGTCAACTCTCCAGCTGATTCCAATCTGCAGCCAAGATTGAAAAGCCACCCTAAAGCTTTACAGCTTCCCAATTAAACTCATCTGAGCAGTTTTCTTCTGGCTCATTTATATGATAGTGTGCACACCTGGAAAGTTACCCTACTGTCTTGTCATTGACATTGTCTTGAATGGGGGTTTTCTTAGGGCAGTAATTAGTACTAATTAAAAGGTGAATAAGTAACTGGAATACTCATGTAACTTTTTAAACACGCATTTCTCATTCTAAATAGAATCAGCTGGTAGAAAGCCAGAATAAAATAACTGCTGATGGAAAGAGATGCTTCCTTGCAGGTCATTAAAGGATGAGGCCAAACAAGTTCTCAAGTGTTAGACGGTGGCGCCCTCTAGTGGCAACATGGGATTACTGCAGAACAGACCTTTCTTTTCTCTTTAAAAATATTAGTTTATTTACTTGTTTATTTATTTTTAACATTTATTTTAATTTTAAGAATTTCATGCATGAGTGCTGTATTTTTTTCTACCCTACTCTATTCCTGCCCTAGGTCCTCCCATGTTTCCCCTACTCCATCTGAAATTCATGACTTCTTTGCCTAATTTTTGTTTTTTATTTTCATTTCAAGAGAGAGGGAGAGGGAGGGGAAGGGGGAGGGAGGGGGCAGAGAGAGAGATGCACACACACACACACACACACACACACACACACACATAGCCAGCTGACTCCATTTTGCTTATATGAGTATGTATTTAGAGTGGACCACTCAGGATTGGATAACCTAATGGAGGAGGGGGGGGAGGGGGGGGCCTTGTCCCTGGGAAGGACAGGTGATTTTCCAGACCTTTAATTCCCTGTAGCTCCTCAGGTAGGGGTGGGGCCTTGGGAGATTTCCATCCCCTGCCAAGGCAGCTTTGTCTCCACCTTCTGGGAGAGCGTCAGCAGGAAAGTTCTGACCAGCAGGGGCTGTGGTCTTCCTGGGAAAAGCATGCTTTTCCTATTCTGGTACATGGGTTCTTCTCACTTCCAAGATGTCTAATTTGGTGCCTAGTAGTGGGGACTAAACCTGGCTCTGGGCCTCATATGATGCCAGGGTTAGATCAAACTGTGTTTTCACACAGAAAGAATACACAGAATGAGGAGATACATACAGAGAACATACACACAGAGAAAACTAAGATTTGTGTAGGTGGAAGGAAAATGTCAGAGTTATAGGTCCAGAATATTAGAAACCTTGAATTATTATTTTTTATCAAATTACATAGCTCTTTGTTGTAAGCTCTCTGGGGAATAGGAGCAAGCACTTCTCAAACATGTTATCTCTATCTAACTAGTGGGAGAGCAGTCTGCTTGAAGCTAAACTATCTTGGTCTACAAAACTCAGTGTGGTGTTCCATCCCTTTAGTTAAGTATGAGAGTGTCCTCTGTATGCTAAACTTATCATCACTAATTAGTACCGATAGTCAAGGATTTCTGGGAGGAATGTTTGCTTCCTAATAACAGGACACACTTTTTATCATGCGTTCTGCCAGTAAGGTAAGCAGATGTGAACTGGTCGTCCTGTGTCCTTGGGAACAGAAGCCATATGCTACAGCCTAGGCAGGGAGGTAGGCAGAATCTGGGACATTGGGACCTTCCTGGGGCTGTGGCATCAACCTTGAGCCAACTTCTAGACATTCATCAGAGAAGGAAATAACCCTGCAGTTACTGAGTTATCTTTTCCCCACAATTTCAGTTCTAATGATGGTAGACAGCTTCTAGCACAGGGCCTTTAGGAAGTAATTAAAGTTAAATAAGTCATTTGGATGGGGCCATAATCTGGTAGGATTAATGGCCTTATAAAATAAGATCTCAAAATTTTTTTTTTCTTTTTCTTTGAATCTCTGATATTGGATTTCTCAGCCTTGGAGTGGTGAGAAATGAATTCTGGGTTGTTGCTGTTGTTGTTGTTGCTGCTGCTGCTGCTTTGGTTTTGGTTTTGACTTATTTCTTTGTTTGTTTGTTTGTTTTAAAGGCTACAGTAGTTAACTGTAGCTGTCTAAGTAAAATGATTCAGTGCTCGCTTAGTAACAGTGTGGCAGGCTCAGTAATTCCTAATGCAGAGCCTATAAATAGAATGCTTCATGTGTCACAAGGTCAGTTCTATGCAAATCCACACAGCATGAGTTTATAAAGAAGGCTGAGAAATAGACAGTTTAGTCCCATCTGTTTCAACCTAAAAGCTTTATGTCATGAAGTAGGAAATGTGCCTACTTCACCTTCAGTCTTGGAGAAGGACAGGAAAATTCAAACTGTGTGTGTTCCTTGCTGCTGGATTTTAAAAGGCCTTCCTTGAGAGAGATGAACTTACACTCAAGGTGGCCATTCTGATAACTAAGAGATCAGCGCCCCATCTGTGGCCAACAACTCAAAATGTCAGAAGGAACTCTAGCTCTGAGAAGAAAGCCTACAGTGTGCCCAGCCCACACCAGAGCCAAAGGCAGTGGCCTCAGTAGGTGTCGGCTCGGAGCTTCTAGTCTTTCCTCCGTCTTCTCTGCTAGACAACGGAACACACAGAGTATGCTGTGCTAAGCTAAAATTACACATCGGAAACGAGTGTGTAATTTCTACAAATACCCTTTTTGTTACAGTCATTTCATTAAAACAGTACAATATTTTCTCCTCATCCTCCCCCCCCCAAGAAAAAAACAAGGGGAGGGAAAATGAGGGAGGAGAGAGGAAGAAGGGAAAGAAGGAAGAGGAGAGGGAAGAGGGGAAGGAAGAGGGAATGATCAAAGAAAGAGAGAGAAACAGCACAGAGAAGGAAGGATAAAGAGTCACAGGAGGATGGAGATAAAAGACAGAAATGCCATAGAGACCCTTACAGTTCCAACCCATCAATTTTTCGGAGAAAGCCTGAAGGGAAGTTGAAGAAACCACACAAATACAAGAACAGACTAGATACAAAGACAGCACTAATCACCTACCATGTATGATTATAGCTCCACACACTTGAAATACGATTTCTCCCAATGTCTAGTTTCAAATAGGAAATACCTTGGTGCACGGCCACCTACCAGAACACTATTGGCAAGCTACCTCAGGGGCAAGTCCCTTAGCCATGATGAAGCTCACTAATTAACCCAAGGAACAGCATCTCTTTTAATCTTGGAGACAACAAGTGAAACCGTCATGGGGCCAGAATGTGTATCTGGTTGAAAGATTCAAAGACGCTGAGTAGTTCAGTAAAGGCTAAATGTTCAGTGCCTGCTTAGTCTCTGACATTTTCTGTTTTCACATACAGAGTCTGTGTGTCGTCTAGTACAGTGTATCTTACAGGTTTCTTACTGTGGTTTCGATGTTTGGTTCTTCCTGCACTTAAACTTCATTGTGATGGTATTAAGAGGTGGATTTTTGCTGTTGTTTGTTTGTTTTTTGTTTTGTTTGTTTGTTTTTGCTTTTCAGGATGGGTTTTCTCTGTGTAGCCCTGGCTGTCCTGGAACGCACCGTGTAGACCAGACTGGCCTCAAACTCAGGGATCCACCTGCCTCTGCCTCCTGAGTGCTGGGATTAAAGGCGTGCGCCACCACTGCCCAGATCTCTGGCTGGATCTTTAAAGACGGGATCTTGCTCTACAGCCCTGCTGTCCTGGAACTAGCTATAGGCTGTCGTTGAACTTGCATCAGTGCTGACATCTTTTCCTCCTGGGTGCTGGGGTTACAGGACTGCACTACCATGCCTTGCTCTAAAGCCTGGGTCTTTAGAAGGCAGTTAAATCACCCGGGTGCTGTACCGGGAATGGGTTAATCCTGCTATCGTGAGAGCAAGTTTTCAGCCGCTGGCATGTCTTCCTCGAGAAAGAATGAATTCACCCTTCTCTCAGCTTTTGTCTCTCTGCCCTTCAGCTACAAGATAATATGGCAAGAAGGGCCAAGTCCCTCAAGTTTCAGCTGCTCAGCCAAGGCTTTCCCAGGCTCCAGAATAAATAATAAAGTCAGTACATTTTTTTTCTCATTGCAAACTGCTCCAAATTGCACCTTCTGCAGTCTTCCCATTATATGTGGATATATTTATGAAGTTCTACTTAATGAAGATGGGTGTTCCTGGCCATAGACTTAGCCTCTGTCATCTTTCACCTTAACAAAGCTGATTTTTAAACACTGCTATATTTTTCTACAAGAGAATACCAAACTTGCAATTTAGTCTAATTCATCTCATTAAAATGAATGTATGAAGCAGTTGAACTAAAACCCTACCGTAGAGGGTATATGCTGGGTTGCTATATAATTATCCCTTAACTGTGTTTCTCAAGTATATATTTTATTATGCAACAATTCTCTTCTTTCCAAAAGGCCAACAATGATACTTTTATTAGATACCCTTACAAAGCTGCTCAATTCTATCAGCTATAATTAATTTTTTTCAGCAAACTCAGCCATGAAATAGACAATACAGCTCTACCATCAGATTAGCACCACAACCCAAGTATTAGTGCAAAGGACCATAGAATTCTTTGTAAATCCATCGTTGACAGAAGAGTCAAATATCAATGATCCTTGATACTGCCAGGATTTGTTTCCAATCTCTGCCTCAGTGTTTATGTGGGAAATCTAGCTATAGGCTAACGCCTACACAAACATGAGCTATGGGCCAGATTCGTAAATATCACTGAACAAACAGATTAGTTACGTACTTATAAAGACCTGCATCCAAAAGCAACCGGCGCAAAAATGCTGCGGTGTGGATTTGCCTGGAGGATATAGTCTTCATGGTGCCAGCTGCTTTCTGTTACTCATGTTCTGGATTGCTGTGGGGGTTTTCCCCACTTTATTCTTTATGGAAGTGTTACTGTTTGATATTTTTTAGCATTATACTGAAGAACATCCCTGATAGCTCCATCCATGATGAGTTAGACACCCCTTGCACAGGTGTCCATCTTAGGTTCATGTGTCACCATTTTCAGTCTTTTGAAGCTCTTTTGTCCCTCTTGATTTTCTTAGTACCAACTAAGTTAAAATGGATAAGACTTGGAGATGATCTACTTAACCTCTTTCTTTACTGGAAATTGTGTGTGGCGAGCACAGACATGGAGAAGGAACCAAGTGGTTTCCCCAAAGCCTCTGTCTTGGAATTGACTTGCTTATCCAGTTTCTGGCCCAATTAGACCAGTTCAGCCCACAACTCTCTCTACAATCCATGGCTCCACTCCCTTTTGCTTTCTGTGGCTATGGAGAATCGTGTTCTTTAGAGGCAGGCAGATGTGCGGGTTAGTTTGGGTCAATTTGACACAAAGTAGGATCACCTGAGAAGATGACACTAAGGAATTGCCTCCATCAGATTGGCCTTTGGGCGTGTCTGTGGTGCATTTTTTGATTGATGGCTAATGTGGGTGAGCTCATCCCACCATGTGTGTGGGGCCACCCTTGTGCAGGTAGAAGAAAGCAAGCTGAATTTATACAGACTGAGCAGCTTGTGTTTATATACTTAAGACTACATATACACGTGCATATCTATATCTCGCTATCTATAACAACAATTGTAGGCCTAGAAGCCATGAGGAAAAGCCAGGAGTGCCTGGAAGGGTTGGAAGAAGGAAAGAGGGAAATGGGAAGCTGTGCAAGTCATGAAGAGCAGACCATTAAGCAATGTTCCTGCGCGCGCTCACCTCCCAGGTCCTTGATTCTCTCTGCTTTGCTTCCCTCAGTGAAAGTCTATAGAGCATAAGCTAAAACAAGACCTTTCCTTCCACGCTGTTTTTGGTCAGTGTTTTATTGGCAACAGAAAAGTAATAGAACAGATCACAAAAGAGGTACAGAAGGAGGAGTTGAGCTGACTTTGCTCAATCCATTCTCCCAAGCAGATACGATCATGCTATCCCATGTGGGGCAGAGGGTTTCAAGCCTGGAGAACACACAGGGCAGATTTTTGTATTAAATGTTGTGTGCACCTAGGTACTCAAGTGTATGCCAACTGGTACCACAAACACTTTCAAATGGGGCCCAGACAAGGCCTTCCTCTGTTCATACACTCTCAGAAAGGTTTTATTCAATTTTAATGTTCAGAGTATAACTCTGGCATATAGTAAATGGGGGAATGACCAAGTGAGCACTAGCATGCAATAAATAAATAAATAAATAAATAAATAAATAAATAAATAAATAAATGAAGCTGTACACACGAAACCCACAAGCTGTCTAATCTCATTTACATGAAATACAAGAATGGCCAACACTAATCTAGGGCAGCAGCAGTTAAATCGAGTAGAAGAGGGGTGATCTGACTGGGAAGGATCAAAGAATAAATGTCGGGAGCGAAGAGAATGGTTTATATCTTGCTTGATAGTTTAATGAATGTTAACAGTTGCCAAAGCTTGTTAACTCAAACACTTAATATCTGTGTAGTTAAACATGCAAATACAACCCCATAAAGAAGAAAATAAAAGGCACCACCGACAAATCAAAGAAAAGAAAAGAAAAGAAAAGAAAAGAAAAGAAAAGAAAAGAAAAGAACAGCTACCACTGACAGCCTTGCAAGACGTTTCCTAAATCAAGGATTGTGAATCATGGATTCTCTTTCCAGTAGGAATAATAAAGGTCACAAGAACCGTGACTGTGCAGACAGGCAGAGTAGGCAAACAAAGCCATGATTGACGAATCTTGCTCGGCGTTAGCCAGGTCAGTTTTCCATGCAGTTCCTAGGTGAACAGGACCAGGAACAATTAGGTGTGCACTCTTCACAGCTCCCCTTCCAGGCACCAGATCAATGGATGAGCAAATTACCCCATCTCTTTGTTTTTCTACTCACATCCAGATCTTCCTCCAGGGTGAAGAACAAGAGCTTGCTGTGCTAGTCAGTTCCAACCAGGACACTGCAGTCCTCACAGGCTCATCATAAATCCCTGCTACTATGACTGGTACTGCATTAATTTCCTTAGTAGAATGCATGGAAGCAGAAAGGCACATACTTCCTTGTTTCAACTTGAAAACGACTTCCAAGTCAGGAGGGAAGCAACAGAAGGGTTAGAAGAGATGATTATTAAGTTATCAATTGAGGTCAGTAAATGTAAACCTGGAGATTAGGGACTTTCAACTTCTTCCTACTGGAGATCTGTGTGCTCATCTTGTTTGTGGCAAGACAACCATGGTTTTCTTCTGAGGAAAACACTTGGTCAGAAACACAATTGGGTCTTCGGTTATCCACCATTACAACAGGGTACTCACTTCTGTGATTTCCTAATTGTGAAAAATGCCAGAATTTCTGTATGCAGAATAAGAAGGGTGGACACAAGAAATAAAAAGAAAAAAGAACCCAAAAACCAAAATACTTTCTCTACAAAGCTGTAATAAGAGGGGCTTTAGGTCAGTGGTAGAGCACTTGCCTCGCTACAGCAAGGCTTACTTCAAGTTCACTAAGCTGAGGTCTCAAGGGCCCATTAGGGGAGGGACCTGCAGTACACATTGCTCTGATCTAGCCCAGAACATATTCGAAATTAGAAATGATCTGAAGCTAGTAAGAACATAACAGTAAGAAAAAAAATGAATGCGAGATTGGAGACTATTTACAGATAAAAATGAAACTCTAAAGTAACTCTGAGCAAAATAATTCCTTAAAAAAATTTTCGGAAAAAATTTAGGTAAGAATTCATTGGTTTGGGAGAAAGGCAAGTGGAGTGGTAGGTCAGAGGCTGGGGAGGGGGAGAAATAAAATGACATTCCTAACTGATTCTCAGCTCTGACCAGGTGTTGCTTCTAAACACCCTCCTAAATATCTTCTTCATGTTGTGATACACCAGATTTTCATGACTTTTTTTTTCTCAAAATATTTTATTTCCTATGTTGTCTCTCCTGCTTAATAAACCCAATGAAGTTTTTGCCTCTTGTTTTGTTCATTTGTTTTGAGACAGGCTCTTGTGTATCCCAGATTAGCTTCAAAGTCTCTATGTAGCTAAGGGTGGCCTTGAGCTCCTGTTCCTCCTGCTTCTGCCTTCAGAGTACTCAAGATTTACAGGTATATTCACCTTAACAGTGCGTATCACTGGTTTATGTGGTAGAGAGGATCACACCGGGGCATTCTGTATGCCAGGCCTTTCCCCTCTACCAATGAATCCTTACTTATGATTTTTAAAAGGAATTATTTTGGTCAATTTTCAGAATTCCAATATTTCTGTAAATATTCTCCAACTTCTCATCCATTTTCTTTTCATACTTCTGTCAACACATTCTTACCAGCTATAGGTTGTTTCTGATTTCAAATACGTTCAAGGCTAGATTAGAGCCATGTGTAGTGCAGGTCATTCCCTCTGACAGGCCATGGGGACCTCAGCTTCGTGAGACTCCTACTGCTCCTGCTCTGGGTTGCCACACTGTGCCACCTGATCAATGCATGTGTGTATGTGCGTGCACAAATACACACACACACACACACAGAGAGAGAGAGAGAGAGAGAGAGAGAGAGAGAGAGAGAGAGAGAGAGCTGGAAAAACAAATTTAACATCAAAATGTGAAGTAGAAACTTCTGGTTTCTTTGGATGTCAGTTATGTCAGATGATGTTTTGCTGGGGCACACAGGTGAAAGTTGTCTTGAAAAGCAGACACAGGTGAAAGGAAGTTTTACTATAGCAAACATGTGAAAGGACACATGATGTTCAGAAGGACTATAAATATGACCCCACAGACAGTGGGAGCTTGAGCATTGATTTGCTTTGCTTTACTTGACTAGCCTTCACCAACAACAGGCATGTCTTGGTTTGCCTTACATTGCATTGCTGAACCCCACTGTGGTAACACCATAGAGAGAAACTCACCTAAAAACTTCTCTAGAGGTTCTTGTAGCTTCTTGTTGATTGTGAAGCCTCGGACTGTTTGGTGAGCCTTGTGGTTTCTTCTGGATTGAACATCCCTTGTTGGTTTGTGTGTGGTGACTGCTGAGTGAACTGGACTGCAGGTGATGGTTCATGTGTGGTGTTTGCTATTGGACTGAACTGCTGATATCTTGACAATGAAGACTGAACTCACCACCAAAGAACTATTTCTAGGGCTAAAGAGATGGTTCAGCAGTTAAGAGCAATGTCTGCTCTTCCAGAGGTCCTGAGTTCAGTTCTCAGCAACCATATGGTGGCTCACAACCTCTTCTGGTGTATGTGAAGTCAGCAACAGTGCAAATAAATATATTAAAAAATAAATTGAGAGAGAGAGAGAGAGAGAGAGAGAGAGAGAGAGAGAGAGAGAGAACTATTTTTAAACAGGTCTACTTTCCCATGTCCTAATAACTTTTCTTTTCCACTATCTCTGGTGGGTGATGGACTAGAGAGGAGGTTGAACCCTATTAAAGTAGGTTGAAAAAATGTATGCCTACAAAACTGTCTCTGGATTCTAAGAGATCTCACCAGCCCACACACCATAGTTGGAAATTCTACTGATTTCATTTTACCCAAGATCAGCTGCCATTCTCTGCTGGCTCAAACTTCACTTAGCATCCATTCTGAAGTAATGACCATTGGTCTTCATTTATCATGGAGGCTCTTGTCGCCCTCTACACTTCTGTCACATTTGAAGGTTTAAAAGTATACGGTGTTAAATTTTATCCTTTATATTTAGTTATTTACAATAAAAGTCTCAGGTGTTCCTGTTGTAATTGGAGCAGCAGTCTATTGGAATCCTTTGTAGTTTAATTCTTAAATCTATTTTGAATGTTTCCAACTTTCTTGACCTCTATTCTGCCAGTAAACACAGGCTACCTGCTAATATGTTCTCTATTTTGTAGCCACTGAACTCCTCAAAAAGTTAAAAAGATAATACTTTCTTGATCATTGTTCCTTAGTGTTTTGAGGATTAAGGATAATGATCAGAATCTTCAGCATGTGAATCTTTGGATAATGAAGCACAGATTCATCAGTTGTAAGAAATGTGCACTCAGGCCAGGGATATTAATCACAGGAGAGGCTGTGTGTATTTAGAGCAGGAGAGTAGTTGTGAAATCCTAACTCCAAATTTTTCCATACAACTGCTCTAAAGAATAAAGTTTAATATAAATGCATATACATAGCTCGCCCTACCCCTGTGTGCACACTCTATATCAAGCTTGGAGAATCTATGGTTCTGAATTCATGGATTCAACAAACCACATAAAAATATTTGGAAAGATATGTTGAGAGCCTGGAAATGTACCAGTTGGTAGAAAGTGTTTGCCTGGAATGCATACTGCCCTGGGTTTGATCCTCAGAACCACATTAGCAGAAGGTTTAGGCTTGTAGTCCCACCACCCAGGAGGCAGAGGCAAGAAAATCAGTAGTGCAAAGTCACTTTTGATTATATAGTAAGTTTGAGGCCAGTGTGAGCAAAATGAGACCCTGTCTCAAAAAAATAAAAAGTCTATATATAATGACCAAGCATAGACTCTTGCTTGCCATTTTTCCCCCTGAACAATCTAGTATAACAACATTCACACTATATTTGCATAGTATTAGATATGGTAACTAAAAATGTAAGGTTCCTGAACTGTGACAGGTCAATGAGGTGTCCAAGGATATGGGTTTTCTCTGAGACAGTTTACTGGTTTCCACATTGAGGAAGGGGAGGAGAGAGATATTTTAAGTTGCTGTGGTAAGTTTAACAAGAAACACACACAACACTGAAAACACAGCATTATTTGTCTGGAAAGTGGTACAACTTCTTTTCTTCCTCATTGAAATGTCATGTTCTCTTTTGTTATTGCTTAATAAAATTGGCACTTACAGCTATCTCTATTGTTTAAAGCAACCACCAATGCTGCATATTTTCATGAAGGTAATATTGGGGTGACATTTAAAGTTACACCATGAAATATGTTCTAAAACTTTCCCAAACATCCTCCTAATGTGAGGTCATTTAACATACATAAATATGTGGGTGGGGAAGAGAATGAGAGGGAGAGAGAATGAGAGGGAGAGGGAGAATGAGAGAGAGCTCATGCTCCATTTAGCATTCCTAGGTTAAAACCTCTTTTATCTTTGTTTTATATAGGTAGTCACCACTGACAGATGAGGTGGTAAGAAGACAGACTAGACTCTCTAGAACTTTTTGCAGACATCCTGCCTGGGCTGGGTCTGAAGTTGACTTGGATTCTTTAGGCTGAATGGGTGTGGGATGCAGAGAGCATTGTGACCCTCACGTCCAACAGCATGAAAGCAGTCAGCATTTGCCCTTTCCTTCCCTTCATTATTCCAGTGGCTGTTCTGCTCAAGGCTGACTTAACCCTGCAGCAGGAGTGGTATTAGGTAAGAGCAGGAGACCTCTTGGTGCCAACTGTTAAGCAGAAGAAAGCCTAAAATTTGGGCAGCTGTTTAAGAGCAAATCTACTCAAAGCAAGACTAGTTAGGCTTTGCCACAAGCATCATCTGCTGCATGCTCCTGTAAGAGCCACATTCCTGTCAATTCTAGAAGTATTGCTCACCACTCATTGATACTCAAGGGAAAGAACTGCATCCACAGACCACTAAAGACCGCACAATTTGGGCCAGTTTTTCATCTTGTAATAGCCACATAATTTCAGTTCCTATTAAGTAGGTCTACCTTTGATAATGAATATACCAGATTTCACTAGTTTAAAATCAGGATTTATCCATAACTTACATTTAAAACCCCTCAATACACATTGAGCCATGGGCAGTGGCCACTGGCAGCGAATACAGCAAGTTCTGTGGCTTCCATCCTTCCAATGGAATTCTGAAGGTCTCTTCCCTGTTGACAGATCTTTAATCCTCTTCCCTTGAGTTTCTTGCTTGGGAAGGCTTTCCATATCTAATGACAGACCTGTGACAGCCATTTTGTGACAGCCATTTTGAGGCCACAAAATGTCAGCTTTGAAAAACAAAAGGGCTTGTCATTTGTATCTGTGGTTTTCATCGTGTCACCGAGTAACAGAGTAAACTACCTCCTAGTCCCTGATACATAAGAGATTCCTACTCACTTGCACTGGGACTTGTTCATGTCTATCAGCATGGAGGGCAGAACTGCCTGCTGTTAAGAGAAGTTTCTATTGAATGAAAAGCCCTTTCATTCAATAGAAGCAGAGAAGAACTGTTCTGCTTTTGGGGGTGGATACCTTGTAAATACCTTTTCTGTGCCTCAGGAATTTGCACCGTAGAATCCTGAACCCCAGTTTCTCAGCTGGCAACAATATGAGTTGGGAGTGTTGCGAAGCAAGGGCTGTGTGGAACCTGACCAGGGTGGGTGGCAGCCATAGCTTCCAATGTTCAGAGGCATCAGAGATTGAGGTCCCAACACTTAGATCACTAGCAGCTGTGGCAGAGTACCTTGGGATGATCTGATTGTTATTCTCAGCCACATAAGGTAAAAACGACTTAGAGAGGTACCTAATAGTCTTTAAAAATACTATGCTGGAATGTCTGACCCTGAAACTGATCATCGGCACTGACATATTTACACTGTATCAACAGTTATAAATTCTGGATTTATTGTTTATTGCATCTAGAATTTCCACCTAGAAACCACTGAACTCAACTCATTGACACCTTTAAAATCTAAGGTCAATGGGGTCTTAATGAGAGCTGCTTGGCCCTCTGGCTCTCACAAAGGGCTTAACAGTAGCAGCAATGTATGTTTCATATTGTAGGTATCAGATGGAAAGCATTTTGGAGATGAATCTTGGTTTTTATACAGTGCATGTTAACATTTCCTGGTGAGGACACAATCCTTCAACAGGCCAAGTAGAGCAGTGGTTCTCAGCTTTGTGGAGTTGTCTGAGGATTCTCAGTCTTGAAAATTGAGGGCCCTAGTAAGCTTTGGTTTAGCTCCATGAAATTCTGTTGGTATTTGTTGCCCTTGACCTACTATAGGTTAAAAAAAAATCATATAATCTTAAAATTATCTGATTAATTAATATTATCTGATTAATATTACATTAATATTAATGTAATCAGATAAAGTGATTACAAAAACAGTTTTTCATGATATTTTGCTGACCTCCTGAAAGAGTTTCAGGGAGTCCCAGGGAACCATGGACTATACGTTGACAAAACACGAAATTAAGTGCTTGTTGAATACCTGTTGTGTGCAAAGCACTGACATAAATTCTGTAGGAAATTTAGCTAAGACAGGCTAGAAGCAAAGGCAAAGCAATGGGGGTAAGATTATCACGTGAACACAAGATGAGACGACGGAGCAGGCTGACATCCAAATGAGACAACAGAGCAGGCCAGAACACAAGATCACAGCTGCACCTTGGCTAAGAAGTGCTGAAGATGAGGGGAAATGACGGCATGCACCCAGATTTACCTGAGCAATGCTGCTATTTCAGAAATTTTGCTATATAAAATGCTATAATAAAAGGTCTTTTCCCCTTGAAACACAATTGTGAGAAGTGTGTCAGTCTGTCTGTGTGAGTTTAGGGGATTGACTCTGGTGTCTTGGAAACAAAGAAAGCACTCTACCATTGAGTTATACCTTTAGCCCAAGATCAGTGATTTTAAAAATAAAATTTGTAGGGGCTGGAGAGATGGCTCAGTGGTTAAGAGCACTGACTGCTCTTCCAAAGGGCCTGAGTTCAAATCCCAGGAACCATATGGTGGCTCACAACCATCTGTAATGAGATCTGATGCCCTCTTCCAGAGTGACTGAAGACAGCTACAGTGTACTTACATACTTACATATTTTATAAATAAATCTTTAAAAAAATAAAAAAAAAATTTTGTTGAGGTAATATAAGGTGTGGTATACATACACAGTGACTGTGACTTCTCAGCAGGAAGGAGCGTGGTGATTTCCTCATCTGAGTGCTCACAAAGGTCACAGAGATAAGCTAATATGAGATAATGCCCCTTCATTTTGTTTGCCTGCAGTCAGGCGAGCTATTTTTGTTTATTGCTGAAGGAAAGTGAAACTCTACACCCAGCTTCTGCCCACTTCCTGGGAAACATGGGGCTGAATACTGTTGGGTGAGGAGCTCCTCTGTACTTCCCACCACTTCCTGGAGAACTGCCTGGCTCAGCAGTCACCCTGTGACTCACCGCAACTTGCCTGTGTCTCCTTTCTGTTCATGCCAGAGCCAACCTGGAGACCACCCAGGAGCCAGAGCCAGAAACTTACATCCAAATGACTGTGGTCAGGTGAAGGAGGAGCCTGGAGTTTTGGGGAAGCTCCAATGACTCAAGCAACAAACATGGCTGCAGCTTCTTAGCGTACTTCTCTTGGAGAAAATGGAATAGAACCAACTGCATAGGATTTATCTTTGTAACAGGATATATGAACAATATTATATAAATATAAATTATTACAGATGTAAAAATTCTATTTGAAAAACTAAACAGAGTTAGAATAATCTAAAAAATACTAAAACTATATACTATATACCTGGATAAATACTGTATACCCTGTCTTGTTTAAGATGCATGGTATACTATATGCAGTTCACGACTCCTCTGTGCCCAGTTGGGGACCATCCACCTCTCCATGCCTGAGGATGACAGTGAGCTTGAATTTGGTCACCCTGCATTCATATTCCCCTCCTATTATATCCTATCTGCATTCCTCTCTTGCCAGTCCCTTCACTCAGAGCCCAGGGCATGACTTCTGGTCCTCCTTGTCTCTATGGAGATGGATATACACTGCCCTTCCTATCCTCCTCACCTTCTGAAACCAGGCACAGTCAAGGACTTGTCACTTTTGCTTTGAGATTCTGACCATCTTGCCATGCTGTCCTTTCATCCCAGATGTACAGAGCAAAGGCCGAGGTAGGGGAAGAGAGGTGGAAAGGAGCAGAGTTCCATGGCTTTTCCTCACACTTGAGGCCTTGCTATGAAGTGTCTTCACCTCCCATGGTATCACGGCAGCAGCCATGAGACACCCATCACCATCTCCACCTTTTCACTCAATGAGCTGGGAACTAAAACTGTATCAAGATTGTCAGGGAGTGGCCTTCCACTCCAGAAGCCATGTTTACCAATCAGCAAGGCTGGTGTCTGGCCTCTTTTCCAAATCTGGCCATCTATTATTAACCAGAGAACAGAGAAGTGGTCTTTTCCAAAGAAAGTCAGGATCCTTTTCCTCTGCTCCATTTTCTTTCTTCACATGCACTGTGTATTTCCACCTCATCAAACTCCTTGTTAAAACAATAACAGAAAGATGGCATGAAGGCGCTTAGATATTTTACCCTTTTTCATGTAGCTATGCAAGCATATTAAGGCTAGTGAGGATTCCAGGATGTGCGTGCACACACACACACCTTCAAACAAGAAAATAATGAAGGCGTCTCCCTCATTGCTCTTGAGAAAGGCAGAATGCTAAGCTAAATAAAAATGGCTATGAGCTAAAGCATAAGCTTTGCAGTGACTGGTGTGCCCTGTGCTCTGTGCTCCACAGCATTTCAAGAGTATGGAACAGCTTGGCCCTGACTGCTACACAGAGGTTGAGAGCTCTGGAAACACTTAGCCTTTCATATCTCACAAACTTGCTACTTACTCACCTGCAGGCTTGCCTAGTATTTCTTCCAGTCAGGTGTGGAATGGCGAAATAAAAGGGTCAGAGCACTGGGACAGAGGCCAGACTTGCAAAGAACAAAGCAAGATAAATTAGTTGTAAAGAATGGAATTTAGGTGGCCCAGGTCCCTTCTGGTCAGCACCAGCACCAAGCCACCTTGGGGGTGAACTCTGCGGACAGTCTCATGGTCCCCAGAGGAGGTACCACTTCTAGGAACCCTAGCACGCCCAGGATCTTAGGATCCCAGGAGCCTGGTCACACCAGGATCTCAGGGTCTCAGAGGAGGCTTGACTGCCAAGAACTCTGACACACCCAGAATCTCAGCATCACAGGATCCCAGAACCACAGGATCCCAGAGAAAGCTGGACTCTGAGGAGTTCTGACTCAACTGGGATTACAGGAAGGACAGGCTCCAATCAGATATATCCAGGGCAGGAAGCACTTGAGATAAACAGATGGCGGGAGACAAGCTTAAGAACAGAAGCAACAGAAACCAAGTTTACTTGGCATCATTAGAACCCAACTCTCCCACCATAGCAAGTCCTGGATACATCATCATACCAGAAAAGCAAGATATGGATCTAACGTCACTTCATGGTAATGATGGAGGACTACAAGAAGGACATAAATAACCCACTTAAAGAAATACAGGAGAACACAAGAGGTACAAATCCTTAAAGAGGAAACACAAAAACCCTTGAAGAATTATGGGAGAACACATCCAAACAGGTGAAAAAAAATTGAACAAAATAATCCAGGATCTAAATATGGAAGTAGAAACAATAAAGAAATCACAAAGGGAGACAACTCTGGAGATAGAAAACCTAGGAAAGAAGTCAGGAGCCATTGATGCAAGCATAACCAACAGAATACAAGAGATAGAAGAAAGAATCTCAGGGGCAGAAGAAACCATAGACAACATTGACACAACAATCAAAAGAAATTCAAAAGCAAAATGATCCTAAACCAAAACATCCAGGAAATCCAGGACACAATGAGAAGACCAAACCTAAGGATCATAGGTATAGATGAGAAGGAAGATTTTCAACTTAAAGGGCCAGTAAATATCTTCAACAAAATTATAGAAGAAAACTTCTCCCAAACTAAAGAAAGAGATGCCCATAAACACGCAAGAAGCCTACAGAACTCCAAATAGTTTGGAGCAGAAAAGAAATTCCTCTTGTCACATAATAATCAAAACACCAAATACACAAAACAAAGAAAGAATATTAAAAGCAGTTAGGGAAAAAGGTCAAGTAACATATAGAGGCAGATCTATCAGAATAACACCAGACTTCTCCCCAGAGACTGAAAGCCAGAAGGTCCTGGGCAGATGTCATATAGACACTAAGAGAACACAAATGTCAGCCCAGGCTACTATACCCAACAAAACTCTCAATTACCATAGATGGAGAAACCAAGATATTCCATGACAAAACCAAATTTACACAATATCTTTCCATAAATCCAGCCCTTCAAAGGATAATAAAGGATAAACACCAATACAAGGAGGGAAACTATGCTCTAGAAAAAGCAAGTAATCTTTCAACAATCCCAAAAGAAGATAGCCACATGAACAAAATTCCAACTCTAAAATTGTAAAGCTTCTGTAAGGCAAAGGACACTGTCAATAAGACAAAAAGGCCACCAACAGATTGAGAAAAGATCTTTACCAATCCTATATCCGATAGGGAGGCTAATATGCAATATATATAAAGAACTCAAGAAGTTGGACTCCAGAAAACCAAATAACCCTATTAAAATGTAAGGTACAGAGTTAAACAAAGAATCCTCAATGGAGGAATACCCAATGGCTGAGAAGCACCTAAAAAATGTTCAACATCCTTAATCATTAGGGAAATGCAAATCAAAACAACCCTGAGATTCCACCTCACACCAGTCAGAATGGCTAAGGTTAAAAACTCAAATGACAGCAGATGCTGGCAAGGATGTGGAGAAAGAGGAACAGTCCTCCATTGCTGGTGGGATTACAAGCTGGTACAAGCACTCAGGAATCAGTTTGGTGGTTCCTCAGAAAACTGGACCTAGTACTACTGGAAGATCTAGCTAGACCCAGAAAATGCTCCAACTTGTAATATGGACACATGCTCCACTATGTTCATTGCAGCCTTCTTTATAATTGCCAGAAGGTGGAAAGAATCCAGATGTCCCTCAACAGGGGAACGAATACAGAAAATGTGGTACATTTACACAATGGAGTACTACTCAGCTATTAAAAACAATGAATTTATGAAATTCTTGGGTAAATGGATGTATCTGGAGGATATCATCCTTAGTGAGGTAACCCAATCACAAAAGAAGTCACTAGATATGTACTCACTGATAAGTGGATATTAGCCCAGAATCTCAGAATACCCAAGATACAATTTGCAAAACACATGAAACTCAAGAAGAAGGAAGACCAAAATGTGGGTACTTTGATCCTTCTTAGAAGGGGGAACAAAATAACCATGGAAGGTGTTACAAAGTTTTGAGCAGAGACTGAAGGAATGACCATCCAGAAACTGCTCCATCTGGGCATCCATTCCATAAACAAAAAACAAACCCAGATACTATGGCAGATCCCAACAAGAGCTTGCTGACAGGAGCTAGATATAGCTGTCTCCTGAGAGGCTCTGCCAGTGCCTAATACAGAAGTGGATGCTCACATTCATCCATTCGATGGAGCACAGGGTCCCCAATGAAGGAGCTAGAGAAAATACCCAAGGAGCTGAAGGCATTTGCAGCCCCATAAGAGGAACAATATGAACTAACCAGTATCCTCAGAGCTCCCTAGGACTAAACCACCAATCAATGAATACACAGGGAGTAACTCGTGGCTCTAGCTACATATGAAGCTGAGACCGTGAAGCATACAACTGGTGTGCCTGTGAGATGATTCCCAGAGAGGGACTAATGGGACAATGCAGGGAAGATGTAACCCAAGGTGGCCTGCATGCTGGCACATTCTGTTCTCCCGGTGGTCATATGACATGCTATGCTTCTTTGTAAGCTCCCTGCTGATGGCCTGGAAACTAAGCTAATTTCCTCCCACAAAGTTGTTTGTGTCCGGCATTCTACCAAGAAAGGAGGGAGCTGCTGTATTTGTTTTTTTGTTTGTTTTGTTTTGTTTTTGTTTTGTTTTGTTTTTTGTGAACATTGTTATTTACGTGTCTGTGGTGCTGAAAATCACTCTAAAAGACTGTCAAGGCAATCATCCAGCATACATGTAGTACAAGCACAAGAATCTGAGCTCTGATCCCTAGCGCCCAAGCGAAACTCAGGTGTGGGAATACTAGCCTGTCATCTCCTCACCGAGAGGCTGACACAGGAGTCCTGGGGTTTGCTGGCCAGACAGTTTCGTCAATTAGTGAGCTGCAAGATCAGTGAGAGATCCTGTCTCAAAATATAAAAGGTGGAGATACTATTGAGGCAGATACCCAACATCAACCTCTGCTTCCCACACACATGTGAAGATATACTCACGAATATGCATATGCCACCCACAAAAGTACAAACAAAACCAAACTAAAAAATATGTAAATGTAGAACTGTTGGCAGCTTCAAGTTTTGATCTCCAATTTATTCTCAGTCATAATGAAGAAATAATCTTGTCGATCAGTGGGTGAGAAGAGAGCTGAGCAGGTAGTCAGTATGAGGTCAGAGGACTCGGGAGCCAGCTATCACAGAGCCTGCCAAGCCACACATCAGAGACAATTTTATTCCTGCATTTGTTAGTGTTAGGCTTTTGTCCTGTGTAACCAATCCATAAAAACGCATGAGCCTACATTTAATATCTTGATTAGACACCAACCTACTTGAAAATGTGAATAAAGTATGATTTTTAAAGGAAATATAATTTACCAATCTTGACTAAAGAAGAAACTTAATAGAAAGTAACTACAGAAGAAATAATCAAGAAGCAACAAAGACTCTGGACTTTCCCCCCCTTATTAGGCCAAATGTTTGCTTGTTTTAAGATCAAAGTTTGACAGTTCTATCAAACACGTGGAACAGCTTTATCTTAAACTGTTCTACCTCAGGAATGAAATATTATTCAATATGGGAAATACTTGATTCACTTATTAAATTATACTAATTGGATATCCTCATTTTTCTTTGTTTCAAAAAATGCCTTAATAAAATTCTATACTCACCTCTATTATTTATAAAGTATTAATAAAATGACTCCTAATGGTATTCTGCTATACTCATAGCTCAGTGCCTTATTGAGCCATCGTCAGAGAAACTGCCTTCTGCAGCAGATGGGATCAAGCGCAGAGACCCACAGCCAGACAGTCCCCGGAGGCCGTGGAATGCACTGCTCTAAACTGGATTTCTCCACCAAATCCCTCCCCTCAGAGCTCAGGGAACCTAGCAGAAGAGGTTGGAACGAGTCTAAAAGCCAGACGTGGGCAGAGGGCACCAGAACTAGGAGCTCTGAATCAGCTGAGCAAAGCGCAGGTAAACTGCCAGAAGGCGAAACTGCAGGCACAGGACCAGCGCGGGGCTGCAGCTGGTCCTCTAAATTACATTGCAGCTTTCGGCCTTGCACCCTGTACGGACCCCTGAGAGTGTGAACCAGTGGGCCCGAATCTGTGCCTGCTCTTGGCACTTTTCCCTTCTTTCAGGATGCCTTGTCCAGTCTTAATATGATAGTTTTGTTTTCTCTTTTACATTTTGTTATGTTTGGTTGTTATATCTTAGAAGCCTGTTCTTTTCTTATGAGAAGGAAGGAAGGGGACCAAAGAAAAAAAGAACGCTAGGAGGAACGGTGAAGGAAAACTATAATTGGGATATATTTTATGAGAAAAAAAAAATCTATTTTCTTTTTTCTGTTTTTTTGGTTTTTTTTCCCAAGACAGTTTCTGTGTAGCCCTGGCTATCCTGGAACTCACTCTGTAGACCAGACTGGTTCCTAACTCAGAAAACTGCCTGCCTCTGCCTCCCAAGTGCTGGGATTAAAGACTTGTGCCACCACTGCCTGGCATAAAAAAAAAAAAAAAAAAAAAAAAAAAATCTATTTTCAATAGTAGGGAAAGAATGAAACTAGCATTTATAATATCTTACACTTTAATGAAGGTTGACATCTAGCAGAAACTTAGTGCATCCTCTAACAGACCCCTGAGGCATCTGCACCTAAGCTGGCAACAAGGCAGGGTACTTCTAAGGCATAGTTAGTCATCTGCAGATCGAGCAATCCTAACTCCAACCAATCAAATACAACATGAACACTGAGTAAGAAACAAAGCCTTAGCAACGTCAAAAGATGAGCTTGCCTTGGAATTTCCAGAAGAATATCTTAACACTTTTAAATGAACTCTGTATTGTCAAGAAAAACCAGCACATAAAAATAAGTGTTTTTATTTACCACAGCAATAATTCATAAAACATTTTCAAAGAGATTTTATTTTACTACAGCAACACAAAACTCCCCAAAAATGTCAAAAAATGTATTTTACACAAACACATCCACACTGTGAAACTAAGACACTTAGATAGCTTGCCCACAAATATTATATAATATCAATCATTGTTCTTGAAGAGAAATACACAGTTTAGTACTTTTTTCTAAGTCAATTCTATAATTTAATGCTACCCAAATCCAGATTGCAAGAAGATATGCTCAAGGAGACAAGGAATATTTGAAAAATATTTATGATCACCTTATCCCACCAAACTATAATCAGAGCACATTGTACTTGTTATTAAAACACTGAATAGCTCAAAAAATTACCATATAATGAAAATGATCATTTCTGCTCAATGACAAAATAACTGGATCTTCAATTCATGATTTGTTAGCAAATGACCAACTAAAAGCATTTCCATGCCTTGTCTTCATCACAGATTAGAAATGAAGACTTAGCCATTAATTACCATTAATTACACTCACACAGATCCAAGCACATACTCATACATACACCCACACCCACACCCACACCCACACCCACACACACACGATAAATAGCCTAAAGGATGGAAAATTTACTTCATGTCTTAGAATAAGACATAAAACATTATGAACCTGACCATATATAAACATGTGAAATGCCTATAAAGGAATCACAGACAGCTGGAAATATACAACCAATCAGAGGGAACAATGACAACAAAGATCAATGCTTAGGTTACATTAGATATCAACAAGAGTAGGCATGGTGGCACACACCTTCAAACCCAGCACTTGGGAGGCACTGGCAGGCAGATTTCTGAGTTCTAGGTCACCTTGGTTTATAAAGTGACTTCCAGGCCAGCCAGAGCTACTCAGTGAGATCCTGTCTTAAAAACTAAAACAACAAAACTCTTCAACAAATCTGTAATAAAAAGACGGATGAGTCAATAGATAGAACAAATACGAGTTCTAACATAAATGAGGAGATATGCATCCTTACCCAGTGTGAGGAGATAAACAGCTTTCATTCTATTAATACAAGTGGTAAAGACACGATACCAAATGCCCCTCATGCTATGAGATACTCACTGTTTGCTGAGTGGAAATCCCAGGACTTGGGAGGCTGAGGCAGGTGGATTTCTGAGTTCGAGACCAGCCTGGTCTACAGAGTGAGTTCCAGGCCAGCCAGGACTACACAGAGAAACCCTGTCTCGAAAAANCAGCCTGGTCTACAGAGTGAGTTCCAGGCCAGCCAGGACTACACAGAGAAACCCTGTCTCGAAAAAACAACAAAAAAAAAAAAACCAAAAAAAAAAAAAAACAACAACAAAAAAAATGCTTATCCTCTGGCCCACCAAGTCAAAGGCCTAACATACGCCAACAGAAATCCTTAATGCAGCCCTAAGCAACACCATGCTTACTTTAGCAGGTTTGTGACTATGTGTGTGGGGGGAGGGGGAGGGAAGGTGGAAAATTCTCCAAGTTTAGGTGTGTGATAGGCAAAGAAGATTTTAAGACATGATGTATAAGTAAAGACATTTTAAGTTATAGACTACCTCTCTTTATGTAAACAAAAAAATTAAAATGCTACACTTTATTTTCTGTGGCAATGTACTAGAATTATAAACTATTGTCAAAACCAAATCAGATATTTTTATAAGTAAAATGTAGTCATATTAAAATTCAAAAGTAAAGAAGTATGCAGAGACTGGTAACATGTTAAGAAAAATATATACACAAAATAATATCTTGTATTTTTTTTTTCTTCTCTTCCTTTTTGGTAGTATCTAAGATTTTAGAAGGTTATTGACAAAATAATGTGGTACTATTGTCTAAAGACATCTCTAATAAAAATGACAACAGGACAAACTTTGCACTTTCACTTGAAAACAAAACTCAGTTTATGATTACAGAAAAATAAGAAAAAATAGTTGACAGCTCCTATCATTTTACTTTAATTTTATAGTATTTAGAAGTAGGTGATTATATGCACTCATGTTTAAGCTACTGTCTATGAAAATCAGAATTTAAATCATTACTAACTGTTGACAAATTAATAAACAGTCAAATACAAAGTCAATAGAAGGGTGGGCTTCGCTGTTCCTGTCATAACTGACAAATTCTATCTCACACTAGTAAATTAAAAACCACTTCCATAATAAATTTCTCATTGGTTCTTCTTAGTAAGTTTGCTTCTATATTTGAGTATATATATGTGTACATACATGCTGTATAGATTAGAGACAACTTGAAAGAATTAGTTCTTCCACCACATGGGTCCTGGGAATTGCCCTCTGGCCTCTAGGCTTGATGGCAAGCTCCTTTAACCGCTGAGCCACTTCACCAACCCTTTTGGTACAGACTGTTCTTTTCTGGAAAGAGTCTGTAAAACTCTCTAAGCTAATGTTGACCAAGAACACCTAGATACACTTGAGGGGTAGTTTTTAGAGCACAAGGCACTAATGATTGCTTATTTTTCACTATTTTTATTAGACCTGGTCTCAGACTAGCCTCCAGCTATTATTTTCAGTGTCTTCTTTTGTCCTCTAGTCTTTACCTCTGGAGTACTGAAATTGCAGGTTTCCACCAAGCCTGGTTTATATGGGCTTTGTGCTCTCTCTAGCCCAAACTGTTTAATATTAATTGCTGTTTTGCTAAAGCATTGGGCCATTAAGAAAGATGATGACAAGCGCAGACAGCAGTCTCTTCCCAAATAAACCACTGTCAACAGCCCTTGCTGGAGCCTGGGGTCTCCCTGTGCAGACACCCGCTGCACTTCTTCCTGGAGCAAGCACCTCTCACATTTCCATCTAATGAAACCTTGTCTAGGAAGTGGGCAACTGAGAAAGCTCTAGGCTCAGTGTTATAAAGTCAGGTACGCCATAGATCCCAGCCAACCTTTCTTTGACTCCTCTGTAACATGGGAGTGGGGGATGGGGGGTATGCTGTGCTGTACCAAAGGCACCAGACACAAAACACAGCTTCAAGAATTAACAATCTGTTTCATCAAAAGCCACCTAGAAAAAAAGAACCCACTGATTTTTTTAATATCATAATTGCATTTTATAAGTATATAACAGATATGCTTTATTTGACATTGTCATTTAAATTCAGTAAAACACTGAATAGGCACTGTCTTTTACACATAACATGAAGAAAATACAAAATGTTAATAATTCAAAAAGCCCCATGTATGTGACTTGTCTGATGATCTCAGGTGGTTTTAAGTTCTCTCGGTGTGCAGAACTTCTAGAAAGAAGGTAAAATTTCACATTTACAAAGACTTTTGAACTTAAAATACACGAGCTGGTCACTCCCACTCGGAGGGGGGAGTGAAGACAAGTTAGACAGCACACTTCACACATAGCTTTGATTTCTGTAACCACTTACGTTTATTCTTTACAACAAAGCACTTTTGATGTAATTTAAGACACACATACTTTGATTGAAGAGTGACTGTAAGTGAGTCCAATCTTTTTCTACCTGTGATGACAACTTCACCAGCTCCTCTAAAAGCACTGGCTCCGAAGGAAGCATTTTGAGGTGTAACTGAGGAGGACAGACGATGGTTAAGCTGGACATTTTATTTCAGAATACTAAACTTTGATCTTTTTTTTCCTTACCAAGGAACTTAAGAAAAAGAGTATCTAAATATTTCTTTCCTCAGTGGTGGTTTATTGTTCTCTGATTTCCCACTGTCATTTTACATCAAGTTTTCTTTATGAACTTAAATTGAACTGATGTAACCTTCATTCCTCTACACCACAGACCAGGTTCCTGTGCCTCCAGGTTCCCTTTTTCTCTAACCCACTGATGATGAATGGCAGTCATTTATTTTCTAAACATTTATGTAAATTTGTTTGTAGGGACTAGCATTTAGTAAACACATGAAAATCTATACAATTTGGCATTATTAAAAACAAACAAACAAACAAAAAACCAACCAGCTCTTTAGTAAAACCTAAAGATCCAGCTTTTAAGTAAGTTTAAAGACTTCCTTCAGACAGCCTAGTCTAGATGGAGAACAGGTACTAATACTGAGCTAGCGCTATCCACGCCTTCATCACATCACACCATGCAGTGCACCTATACAGAACATCTCTGTTTTGTTACTCAAAAGAGCAAGTTGTGCCAAGTTACTTGAAACTGGCGGAGGTGAATATTTTGATTTCAGCAGTAGACAAAAATGAACAAAGAACCCAACTTTCCCTTATGATCACAGAAAACTTAAAAAAGAAAATGTAAATTTGAAAACTTAAGGTTCAGCACAGGTAACATAGAGATGACAAATAGGGATAAAGTCAAAATTATGCCATTGAGTAGTAACAAAAATAAAGACTACAAAGCCCCAAAGCCCCGGCCATGTCAGGGTGGTAGACACCAGGCCAGGCAGCTACTGTTCAGTTACAGTTAGCCATATTTCAAGTATTCATTGGCATATTCAATACTGTAGATGCAAAACATGCCCATCTTTGCAGACTTGTTTGATAACACTGCCACATAGAAAGGAAAGTATCGTATCTCACTCACCTTCAAAAACAACGCAAGGTATGCCTGGGCCAACTCGAAATCACGCTTTCTGTCCAACATCATCCCAATCATGTTTAAAAAGCTCCGCATGACTTCTACCGACCCACCATCATCAGGAGACAGGTTTCGCAGCTCTGTTTCAATCCCGGATGGGCCTAATTCTTTCAGAAGGTTAAGAGCAGCTTCATCTAAATTATTGTAAAATGAATCTAGTTATTTCTTACACATTACTTAAGAAGCTATGATATTTCTTTATAACCAAGCAATATTTATGTAAATGGCATTAGACTTTCTTTACATGCATTATTTTTTCACATTGTAGCACAATGAATGCCAAGGTAAATAAAGCAGTAAAAATTTTAATACCAGTAAAAGTGCTGAAAGTTCATATGCATTGTCAGGAATTTAAACTTCAATTAGAACAAAGAGATTGTACCATTAGGTCATCAAGGAATACACTGCACAATATATTAAATGAGACTACCTCCAGGAATAGGATGAGGTGGTGAATTAGCTTTTATTCTCCACTTTTATTGTTATAAAAAAATAAAACTGTTGTGGATGTTGAGACTCATGGGTACAGAAGCGTGTGGGGAGCCTCCAGCCCCTCTTCTACCAATCCCAACACTCCCCAGAGCTCTGCACTACTGTTCACTCTGCAGCCCATGGAGACACACTAAACACACCAATGCAGCTAATCAGGTTTTGAGGCATGACAAGACTCATCACTCTCATTTTCTGTCCTTTAGTATATTTTAACTATGTGTTTACTCTACATTCCTCAGTAAACAAGAAGCACGCAGACTTTGCCCACATGGACCAAGTGACACTGATAAGCACATTTCAATCATAAACCAAAAGCAGTAGAATGTCTCAACAGAGTAACAGTTTTAAAATATTGCCTATGTTTAGTATTTGCTAAACAGGAACCTGAAAAGTCTAAATGAAACTAAATTAAAAATTAATTTTTCTTTTCCTTTAAAATTGCATTTCTAAAAGATGATTTGGGAATATAAAAATTACCTAAAACATCTGTCTTTGCTGTACTAAGAACCATATAACTAACCAGATTTTCCAATGAAAACAAGAAGCTTGAGGCTCCTGCTGGACAAAACTCTGGCAATGAAGCAACTGACAAACCAGATGGGACATGTTGTCGTAGGTCCCCCATCTCCATCCAGAAGACTGGAAAGAGTCTCAAGAGGTTCACCACTAACATTATCTAAATGTACTGCTATCAGTCAACGGGATTTAAAAGCGAAGTTGGTGTGCCTTTAGTTTTTACTAAATTCCTTTTTCTCTATTATGAACTGTGCAATTTTTCTTTCAATAAACTAAACCATAAATTAAGATACTTGTTGAAATATTTTATAATTTAACTTACACTGATTATTTAGCAATCCTTCTTCAAGTTTCAGGTAGAAATTTGATTTTTGAGCCAAAATCCCAAGGTTTACCACCTTAGACTTAAATAAAAACAAATGTATGTTACTTAACAAATATAAGCATCATCCAAAATACACCATATAACTTAAAATAAGCATGAATTTCCTCAGTAACACTGGGAGAAAGAGACCCCACAGACTCAAAAATTCATATGGTTCTTACCTGCTGGGGGTCACTGCTGGGTTCAGGTACAGCAAACCTGGGGACAAGCCCAGGAACTGTTGGGATGAAAAACGGAGCTGATTGGGGAACCTTGGGCGGCTCTTTTGGTTTGTTCTTTTTCTGATAGAGAGAGGACAAGGGGAACGAGTGGTGAGTACTCTTTCCAGATTTTATTACAAATGAAACTGAAAACACCACCAAAACGGACTGTAGGAATAAAACCTTTTCACACTAGAATGCTGAAATAAAGTCCATGTGAGCAATGCTATAGCTGTCTGTCCCCCAGGCTTCCTCATGTGACAGGCAGAGGAGCAGCCCTAAGATAGATTCAGCTTCGCAAAATGAACACATTCAGTATCTCGTACACAAGATAGAAACAACTTAAAGTGGCTTATCTCCAGAAGAAAATTTAGATCCAGAAGTGCAGATGCCCCCGTTAGAAATAATTTAATATTTTGGAGAAGTATGGCCCTATTTCTTTTTATTTATTTTTTTGGAATTTTAACTTTTCTTTAGATATTTAAAAAGAAAATACTATTGTCAATTTATAAAATATTTCATGTCAGTAAAATTCCATTGGAATTTCTGTTAAAATTTTTTATACAAAATTTTATTTTTATTTATTAAATTGTGTGTCTGTAGCTTTGTGCACTTGAGTACAGTGACCACAGAGGCCACAAGAGGCTGTGAGATCCTCGGGAACTACTGTTGGTCTTGAGTCACCCAATGTGGGTGAATGTGGGTGTTGAGGACCTAACTCAGGTGCTCTGCAAAGCGGTAGCAGTTCCTAACCACGGAGCCATCTCTCCAGCTGGAACACTAGTCTCAAAACCGTACTGTCCCCAGGGAAAACAGGCTCACTTTGTTTTCAACACTACAGCCTCATAATACTCTGTCCTACCTAGTAAACTCACTTGCTGACCCTGATACAGCAAGCTCTGAAAGTCTACTTAGCAAAAGAAAGAAAATGCAACAATAAAAGGTAAATTGTGGCAAAAAAAAAAAAAAAACCTAGTAAAATTTTCTTAATATTAAGACACAAATAGATAATAGCTTTTCTTTCTTTTGTTTTGAAATTTAGAAATACAACTTATTAGACTGGATACTAACACAGTGCAGTCTGAAAGCTCTATAGTACAGTGTTTCTGGTGCATCCAAATACCTGTAGTGCTCTTACAGTGGACACAGGACTGGATCTCTGTGATAGTACCACGTGAAACACCACTCAATTAAACAGCAGCATCTTAACTATCATTTCCCAAATATCCTCAAAGCAGGAAATGCTGGTGGGGCATAGGCTTGTGGGGCATAGGCTCGTGGGGCACGCAGTGTCAAGAACACTAGAATGTTACCTTGATAACATCAAGATTCAGAAGGTTTTTCCAGCGTGACTCAGGGAGAAGGGAGAGAGTCACCAGTTGCTCACTCAGCTGTTCTGGTGACTGATACTCTATCATCTCATCACTTGGCTCAGTCTTTTCTTCCAAATCTTCCATACCTTAAAACAGATGTTCAGGTGATGAAGATGAAGGCAACAGAAGTTTTGTCATGTAAAGAAGCGATCCCACCCCACATTCATCTGCCTCAGCCTTCAACCAGCACAGCTTTGTAACTCTTCTCACCCTTTTCCTTTGCCTTCCCCTTTCTCTGATTTCCTTATAATTCCCATCAGTAGACTTCAAATACTTTACAGACTATTATTTTATGTGATAAAGATATGCCATTAGTTATGGTGTTCTATAATTGAAGCCACTAAATATATTTTAACTCAGTTAAAAAAAAACTTTGACTTCAATTAACTTTGATTTTTTTGTTGTTGCTGTTGTTGCTGTTTTTGCAGCAATAACCTAATAGATTTACAATACATCTCAAAAAATTTTGTTATTTTGATTACCTTGGGTTTGACAAGTACCAGGAAGCATCACTACGGAAGGGACATAATCTGGAGGAAGTGGTCGCAGGGAGACAACTGAATAGAGGGAAATATTCGACCTGAGCAAGCAAAAACCAAGTATTTTATAATAATACATTACTGCAGAAGCATTATCATTAGAGAAATTTTAATACCTGCTAATGGTCCCTATCTTGAATTTGGCCAAAGACTACAATCATTAACTAGTTAAGACCTCAAAGAGAGATTTTGAAAAATGCTAAAAAGGCTATGTAAAAACATGGATGGGGGCTGGAGAAATAGCACAGCAGTCGAGAGTACTGACTGGTCTTCAAGAGGCCTGGGGGTCAATCCCTAGCACCAATATGGTTGTTTCACAACTGCCTACAACTCTAGTTCCAGCAGATCCAATGCCCACCTCTGGTCTCTGAAGGTGCTGCATACATGCAAGCCAAACACATAGGCATAAAAATAACTGAAGTTTCCAATTTTTTGAGACAGGGTGTCACCATGCATCCTTGGCTGACTTGAAATCCATTATGTATAGAGTAGGCTAGTCTTGAACTTATAGAAATCTACCTGCCTTACTTCACAAAGCACACTAGAGTTCAGAAGTGATTAGCAACAATCTTACGTTCTAGATATACAATATATACCTAAATATATAAATATGTTAAATATAATAGCAGATAAAAATTATATAATTTAGAGCATGCACTTGAACAAAGCTATCGAAATTATCAAGTATCAGTCCTAGACTCATGGTAGATGAACTAGGCTGTGTGATAGTTCTACTGTATAAAAACAAAGTGGTCATTTTACCACCACCAGTCTTGACCATTGTCATCTTCCTCCTCCTGCCCCAAATGAAAGAGATGTATGAAAGAACTCACCACAGATAAATTCCAAGGTGATCCACGTGGGAAGTTGCTAGAAAGTCTCCAGTTGGGGACATAGTAACATTTAGAGGAGCTGAGTCCAACAAAAAGCAGTCGATAAGGCTGCAAAAAGAGGTGTACGTACTTAAGCTTTATTCATCATAAAGATATACTTTGAAAGGGGTGGGGTATACACATATCTTTTACAAAAAGGAATAAGCAATAGAAGTTTTTTGTTGTTATTTTTGTTTTTTACAAATTACAACCAGTTACCACTAACCACTGCTTTGTCAACTCAGCTCCTGTGTGAAAACAATCACCTTAAGGGGAAAGACGGATACATTAAACAAACTAATTGCCTGGATTCAACAGTAAGGAGAGTACTAGAGGAAACAACGTTTTTCTCACCACAGTTTGGTATACTTTTTGGGAACAATTTTAATGATAGCACACACTTAAGAGGAGGGAGGGACCACTGCATAAAGTACACCAACAATACCTTGACAGTAAGCCACTGAACGTTTCTGAGCAGATAATGGGTAGAACCTTCTATTTAATAAAGAAATTTACCAACAGAATGCAGACCGTATTTGAGCAGGGAGAACAATGGGGTTATGGTAGTAATCACTTAACAGTAAAGAATCTCAGCAGGGTGGTTAGTGGCTACAGGAAGTGAAAGCAGGCTAGGGAGCAAGAGAATGACGGGAGCATAGGCTGACAGGAGGAGGAATAGAATACCTTCAGAAAAAATAAGACTTGTTTTTGTTTTGTTTTGTATTTGTGTTTTACTTTACGCATACATTTTACAGGCGTGCGTGTATGTGCACCATGTGTGTGCCTGCTGGATCCTTGGGACTGAGGTTATGAATGGTTGTGAGCTACTACTATGCGCTGGGAATCCAACCCTGATCTTCTGCAACAGCAACAAGTGCTCTGAACAGCTGAGCCACCTCTCCAGCCCCAGAGTAGACTAGTTTTAAACTCAGCTGTTACAAAAAAAAAAAAAAAAAAAAGAAAAAGAAAAGTCACTGTATCAAAGACAATGCATTTTTCATGGGAACATATAACAAATATCTAAGTTCAGGCTCTAGTCTCATAGGAATGACTTCATAAATAATAGCAGTTTTTAACTCGTCTCTGCTCCTGTACTTTATGCTTTTAAGTGTCCCAATCCAAGCACTTGAAATAACTTATGTAATTTTTATAACCTGTGACATACAATCATCATTACTATATAGATCAGAAAGCCAAGTTTCAGTAAGATTTAAAAACTTGTTTAAGATAGAAATCAACTGAAGCAGGAATCATGCCCAAGAAGACTACATTTTTAACTGTAACTGGAATTAAAGATACAGCAGGCAGTGTGTGGGACACACTATAAGCAGTGTAACTGTCCATGATAGCCCTTCCTTCAGGTAAGACAGTAAGTGACATGTTTGCTGAAAGACTCACTAACAACTTAAATAAACCTTAAGTGAAAAACCCAACATGAGATTAAAAAATGATTACAATTAGGAGTTCTGGAAACTAACAAATGGCAAAGTGTGTTGAGTATAACGGCTGCTGGCCAATTCTCAGATGTGGGGAAGGAGGAGCAATAAGCAGTCTGGTTTCTGCTTGCATCTGCATGGGAAGCTTACAAGCAACATTGTGTTAGGGGACAGAGGAAAAGGAAGCAAAATGGTGAACCACTCAAAAGCCAGTGATGAGTAAACGGTCAAAAAGTTTAATTCCCTTCATCTAAGCAGCCCTGAGCAGACAGTATCTTCCCAGTACAGAAAACACAAATTTCCTCATTTTAACTTCTCTCCTTTGTCTTGATACAAAGCAGAGAGGTTTAAGCATGTAGGATCAAACTTCCTACCATGTTCTAATCCACCTGTTCAGAGAATTAACTGCTTGAGCAAACTTGTTCTACTCAAGAACTCAATTTTGGGGGGCTGGCGAGATGGCTCAGTGGTTAGGAGCACTGACTGCTCTTCCAAAGGTCCTGAGTTCAAATCCCAGCAACCACATGGTGGCTCACAACCATCCCTAATGAGATCTGACGCCCTCTTCTGGTGTGTCTGAAGACAACTACAGTGTACTTACATAGAATAAATAAATAAATCTTTAAAAAAAAAAAAAAAAAAAAGAACTCAATTTTGTCAATTTCACTGTGCAACTTCATTTCTACAGCTGTGCTGTGTGGGTAGGCTGGCCTTCCACTGTGTGACAGCACCAAATTGAGGAAGACAGTTTCCACATATACAGCATATTTTCCTGTCACCTAAATCATATGGCTTCAATGTGCAAGCTTAATACCCGAGTTCTGGATATGTTGTTCATTGCTAAAGTGATGGGACCACTTTCTACAAGAATCTGCACTAAGGAGAACCAATGAAAGGTTCTAACTTAGGAGAAATGTTAAGTGCTATGTGATGGGTTGTATATTCTTGGGCCAGGGAGTGGCACCATTTGGAGGTGTGGCCTTGTTGGAATAGGTGTGACCTGGTTGGAACAGGAGTGTCACTGTGGGTGTGGGCTTAAGACCCTCACCCTAGATGCCTGGAAGTCTCTTCCACTAGCAGCCTTTGGATAAAGATGTAGAACTCTCAGCTCCTCCTGCACCATGCCTGTTGGATGCTGCCATGCTCCCACCTTGATGGTAATGGACTGAACCTCTGAATCTGTAAGCCAGCCACAATTAAATGTTGTTTTTTATAAGACTTGCCTTGGTCATGGTGTCTGTTCACAGCAGTAAAACCCTAACTAATACAGTGCTGTCTTTTCCAGTTTTTCTCATGTTAAAGTTCCATAGACTAAAGCTGAGAAGGGAATGAGATAAACAAAATGCAAACTTCACTAAAACCATTTAATTTTGTGTATTTCTCACCCACTATGAAGTTCAGCCTGAATTTCCAGTTAATTGGAAAACAGAATGAAACAAAGTAGTCTGCATTAGCCAGCTGACAAGACTTCAGGGATTATGAATCCTACTTATACACGCACTTGGTAAGTCTGATATGTGCTTTAAAGAGGAACCACTCCAGATGTGTACAGCCATGTGGGACCACATTCACATGCTTACTCACATCACTCACCGTTTATCTTACACAATAAACCTACTCATTTGATTTTTAAAGTTTTTAAATATTTTTTTAAAATTTTATTTACTTTATGTACATGAGTACACTGTCACCGTCTTTAAACACACCAGAAGACGCATCAGATGCCCATTACAGATGGTTGTGAGCCAGCATGTGGTTGCTCTGAATTGAACTCAGGACCTCTGGAAGAGCAGTCAGTGCTCTTAACCACTGAGCTATCTCTCCAGTCCTCATTTTAATTTTTAATTGAGGATACTTTATGTTCTGTCTGCTGAGGCCCCTGAAACTGGAGTTATGGACAAGTTAAATCACCAAGTGGGTGCTGGGAATTGAAGCGAGGTCCTCTACAAGAAGAGAGGGTGCTTCAACTGCTGACCCATCTCTCATTCTTCAAATATTGAGCATGCTAAATAAATGATGAAAATGCTTAGTGAAGGAACAACAAGGAACCTCCTGGTACGATTTTAAAAGGGGGAACCTAAGCAATTTAACAGTTCCCTAAGGGTCTGCAATGAAATACTAATACTTCCCTATTACCTGTCTTCAAGAGAAGACAGCTCTGCCCTGAGACAGCACAACACAAAGGGACCAGGGCTGACATGAAGGTTCTTTCTCCTGTGCTTAGGCTCACTGTGTACAGTACAACCCAGCTTGAACAAATGACTGACTCTCTTAAGGCTCCTTCTCCTAGCTTGTCCAATAGAACCACTAACAGTAGCATGCTTACTAGGGTACCAATGAAGTACACGGTGAGCAGTGCCCACTAACAGTGCGGGTTGGAGGGCAGTAGACAGCCTCAGCTGTTTGATACTGTTTTGCAAGTTATTTGCTCCACTCCAAATTTAAATCAAAGAATTACTTATTTTTCTTTTCTTTAATAAAATTATACTTTGTTGAACTGGTGATTTCACTTTCTTGTAACAACTTGACGTCTTAGTTATGTCTTGCTCTTGCATTAACCTTAGTGTTCATCTAAAAAATACATACTTAAAAGAAAGTTGAAAACCTACCACTTAAATCTACTCAAGTAGTTACTGAAAGAAAAAGTTCAGCAAAAATGTCACTGCTGCGTCAAAACCTCAAAGCTCTAACTGCCACTTTCCCACCCTAAGATAAACTCACTACCCAAGACGTCACTATTCTTATTTCAACTCCAAGTCTGTAATACCAGCTTTTAGAAAACTGCAACAACAAAAGTTCAGGGGTAATAAACTGCCAATATTTCTAAGTATCTTCAAATTTTGAAGCTGAGGGCTAAACTGCCTGCATTTTATTTCACTCACGTAAGTGGAAAGTGACACACCTGTGACAAAAGTCCCTCGTGACTAGGGCTGGGCTCACTCCTGGGTTCTTCAGCTGTGCTTACTCTAAATCAGTTGCACATGCTGGAAGGTGGGTGTGCTTTCTGCCTATAGCAAAGTTACTGGGAATTGAGAAATATGGGTTTTTCCTTTTTAAAGGTCAGACTGCTTGTACATGTGTAGTGAACTAATTCCTGAGAATGAGCGGGATTAACAGTGACTTTCACTCTTGAAACACATTTCTGACACTGTCCTATTATTGAAAGAAGAGAGAAAAACAGTATTGAGGAAATCCATGGCTTTTGACCTTGTAATTAAATTCAACTATGTGAGCTATGAACTATAGCAAAACTCCTCAAAATAAAATGTGTCTGGGCTCTACTAATGTGTCAAACCACATGATGGGTTTTCTTAAGATTACAAACCATCTCTGGGTCTCTATTTTGCAGGAATGAATAAGAGAGATTTGCATTTTCTTTGCTATTTTTTTTTTTTTGTCATGTTAGTACCTGATACTTAAGAGATCAACAACACTCAACAAACAAAACAGTGCCAACTTCATAGCTATAAATAACAGGTAAAAGTCACATGTTCAGACAATGACTGAGAAACCATCTGTGGGACTTAAAAGTGAACTCACCACCCAGAAGGAAGGTCCCAAGTCCTAACAGAGCAATCCATCGCAGCGCTTATCAACCAACGGCCATCAGGACTGAACGTCTTTAAAACAAAACAATATATATAACATGCAATATATGTATTAGTAAGTATATGGATACAGGTATATACATGAACACCTAAAGCATATAAAACTTCAAGATTTTAGGCTTCATGAAATGATAAATGTGACTATGCAAAATATAAATAAGAATTATATAAATAAAAATAAGTTTCCTATATTACTATATTACTTCTCTGGGACTTACGTCAGTATTAGGTTTCTAAGTGAATTACGAGCTCGTGAAATTAAAATCGTGTCAATTTTTGCAGCACTGTGTATTTACCTAAGGAATAGGCTGTGACTACACATCATTAAAAGTAAATTTTAAAAATATGCATATATTCTGAGAATATATGGTTAACAATACTCTGCAGTCTAATTTTAGCAGTAATTTAAATAGAAATAAAGCTAATACTATGTCTCTGAAAACTGTCTCTTCTACTATACTCACACTGTGGGAAATTATCTAAATCACTACAATCTGAAAATAGGGGATGAAAATTCTGTTAAAAAAATGTTAATATGGAAATCCTAATTTTACTCATTGCTTTACTTAAAAATAACCTTTTCTCCCTTAATGAAAAATTTATTTCCAAAATAGTTTAATGCAACAATGATCAAAAATATTTTCAAACACTGAGGTAAGGGATTCTTAATGCTACTTTAAGTATCTGCTACTAGCTACAGTGGAGGGAGAAGTAAAGCTACGAAGGGCAGGACCAGGACGGACACGCTGACTAGGACGGACAGTTTTTAAATGCTACTTCACCAGAACACCCCGCCCCACCCTGGATCCTCCAGATAATCTCAAACCAAAATCTGTCCAAAGATAATTTTGCCAATCTTCAAGTTATACAATGTAAACCCTGACCAATTTCTTCTACTTGTAAAGGAAGAGGTAAGGGACTGTCAATTCTGACACCTACGTTTACTTCTGATAAGGGACATGGCTGTAAACTACTGGCTTTATCATCTAGTAGTTTTCTTATTTTTTTCTCTTTCCCTATAGTGGACTTGCAATCAATACTAAATGATACCATATACTTAACAGAGTCCTCAGTTAACAATTTTAAGGTGTTTAAGATTTATTTAAATAAAATATACTTTAGAACCAGCTTATGTGTTAGCTATCATAAATCCATTACAAATAGAAAAGACATATAAATTCTCTCAGCTTAGTTTAAAACAAAATGAAACATTCACTCCACAAAGTATATTTAACTTTATTTAAAGACAAAAATAAATTCTGGCATTTATACTTTAATCTGATAGTATCAATTTTTTAAAAAATAAACTATTTCCTAAATTTTTCTTAAAATCTCTGTGAAAATTAGCCTGCAAATTATCATTCATTCTGAAAACCTTCTTACAATGGGAATAAGGATATTAAAAATAACCAATTCAATTATTTAAACATCTTTATCCTAAATAGATGAGTGAGCTTATTTGAAAAGCTGTTTCGTTTTACCATGTCATTTATTTGGCCTTGGTGTCCAGAAAACTCTCTGACGATCTTCCTAGTTTCTATGTCGAGGACAGTAATGGAGAAGTCATCCAAGGCAAGCCCCAGGATGCCGCTGGGAAGACAATGTGCAAGTTTTCATAAACAAAGACAAACAACTTGAACATTTTTAATTTTGTGAATCAAATATATCTCTGATGAAATTAAACCAAACAGTTATTTACTAAAATGCTCCTGCTTTCTTCCCATGGCAGTGTGCTCTAGTTAGGAGCTCTCACTAACATCACAATGGCAATCTTTGTTAGTGTAAGAAGCAGTTTACCTGTCCCTGTGTAGCAGCATCATATTTGGAGATGAATCAAGGCTCAGAGAGTGGATCAAAACTTTGCTTTTAAAGTTCCAGAATTTGAGTAACCGTTCACTTCCCGCTGTAACTGCCAGCTGGTTTAACCCATCCACCGCAACACCTCTAACAGAGCCAGTATGAGCTTTTTAAATGCATGTTGAAAGAAAAAGAGAAGTCAGTACCTGGCCAAACAATAGCCAGAGAGATCCCCTTACCTGAATACCTGATGTCCCATTATTGATAAAACCTAAAATCTTGAAATTAAACTGAATTACAAAGCAGGGATGTGAAGGTAAAACCAGTTGATGCCATGACAGAGAATTCAATAAAATAATTACTATTTGCCTAAAGCAAAGAAGAAAAATAATTTGTATCTACTTCCCCTAATCTCTTCATGACTTTCCCCCTTTGAATATTTTAAAATGGTGTCTGAATCATATGTAACAGTATGAGTCACACGGAGAAACCCATCTAAACCTTATATTTAAAAGAACAAAAAATTCAATACCTTTATCATCTCCAAAACTTCCTCGATGTATAGCAGACTGCATGTTATACACATCCACAGCTCCTGAGGAGAGGCCAATTATTGCAAAGTTTCCACAGGAAGTTATATCTACTGCCTTTAGTCAAAAAAAAAAAAAAAAAAAAAAAAAAAAGAAAAGAAAAGAAAAGAAAAAAGGGGGGGGATTGAGTTTAAAATCACACAGAAAATAATATTGCTTTTATTATGCATACATCATGGTTTCCAAAGTTTTTTCAATTATTTGTCTCATCTTGATTTATTAGTTTTCTTAAACATAATGTATTATATCACAGTATACAATTCTATTTCCATTTTAAATTTGTATGAAGAAATTTATCTAAGGAGGGTTGGGTAGTGGTGGTACACGCCTTTATCCCAGCACTCAGGAGGAAGAGGGCCAGCCAGGTCTATAAAGGGACTTCCAGGACAGCCAGGGCTATACAGAGAAACACCGTTTCAAAAAACCCAGGAAAAGAAAGAGAGGAAAAAAGGAAGGAAAAAAGGAAGGAAAAAAGGAAGGAAGGAAGGAAGGAAGGAAGGAAGGAAGGAAGGAAGGAAGGAAGGAAGGAAGGAAGGAAAAAGAAAACATCTGAAAGAAGCTGGAACATTTTTACTACTTGTATAAGAACAGTTATTTAAAATTATCCAGGTAAACTTCCTAAAGAAGCTTAAGATTTCTGAGGTTTAGAAATCCATAAAAAGCTTAAAATTTGCTTTTCAAACAAGAAAATACTACATACATACTTATAAACCAATCTGCACAAAATAGGGTGAAATGCTAAATTATATAGTAATAAGCATTTTCAAAACAAGAGATATCCTCTAAGGATCATTAGAGTGAATACATTTATCAAGGTTGCAAGATACAAGATGGATATGCAAATGCAAATTCTATCTTGATATATTAGTAATCAGTATATTTAAAAGCAATTCCACTTATAATAGCAAAAATTTTAAAAATAAAATCCTAATTGCTGTTTCTATAAATTTCATAGGAACAAAAGAGCCAAGCTCATCCTGAGAGCAGAGCAGGCCTGGAGGCCATACCTCCTAGGGTGTAACAAGACAGGGTGGGAGCTGTTCTGAACAGACAAGTAGCCTAAGACCACGGGAAAACATGTTTGACTTCACCAGTCCTACAGGACATGCAACTCAAAGCCACAGGGAGACAGTACTTTATATCAAATCCCAAATTAAATAAAATCTCTACAAGTTAGAAAAGTTGACACTGTTAAGGTATTATAGCTCCAAAGTGTTAAAACCCTTTTGCTTTTGTTTTTTCCATTAGTAGTATTAGTAAACTTAAAACAAAACTAGGGTTTTTTTAAAGGAGAAAATACCATAATCAACAAGGTCACTTACTGTTGCAGTGATGTTGCTTTTTGTCTTTAAACCTTTGGGCTTGAGAAAATAAGCACCTATTGTAGATCTTTGGTAATTCCAGGTTGAGCAAGATAGCTTCCCTTGATGGCAAGCAATGATACCATCCCAGTCACTTTGACGGGCTTCCTCTTAAAAACAGTAAAGTCAAAAATCAAAATGCTAGTTCGGGAGAAATGCATTCACCTATGAGCTAGGTGGCAAGGAGCCCACATGCACATATGGTACCAAGCCACAATAGTAAAACAAACAGGATACCTTATTAATAATCAGCTTCCCAATCTAATGGGTTATAAACAAGTAAAAATCATATTCTGTTATACTGTTTTATATAAGCAACATAAAAGGGCTAAATGAACCTAAATTTTGGTGAGAAAAAAACTAACATTTTTAAACATTAAAAACAATGACTAAGAAAAACTGAAGAGAGCAAGTAGGTATAGTATTTTCTTGAAATAGGTGGAAGAAAAAAAAACTAGCCAAAATACAAGGATCTTGATAATCACATTTAGAAGATGTGATGGTCTGAATAGGAATGGCCCCCACAGACCCATGTGTTTGAATGCTTGGCATATAGGAACTGGCACTACTGGAGATGTGGCCTTGTTGGAGGAAGTGTGTTACTGTGGGGGAGAGCTCTGAGGTCTCATATACACTCAAGCTACACTCATTGTGACACAGTCTCCTGATGCCTGTGGATCAAGATGTAGACCTCTCAGCTCCTTCTCCAGCACCATGTGTGCCTGGATGTTGCCAAGTTTCTCACCATAACAATGGACTGAACTTCTGAAACTGTAAGCCAGCCGCAATTAAATGTTTGCCTTTATAAGACTTGCCGTGGTCAGGGTATCTCGTCACAGCAATAGAACTCCTAACTAAGACAGGGACTATGACACCAAATGTTACTAATGGGTGTTTCTAAAAAAGATTAACACAAAACAATTCTTGCTAAAAGTAACTTTTTCAGTGTTCACACAAGGCCAGCATTCACTTAAGGTCACCTCCTGAACATTTAAAAAACAGAAACGTTTATTAAAATGGAGGCTATGAAGACATAAAGGCAAAGGATTTCTAGATACTCACCAGCAGCAAACTGTGTGATAGGCGGGAGCCTTACTGACAGGGTGTTCTGAAGTCCTTTCCGCTTAACTATCTTTTTGTTTACTAACCCTAGGGATGGGTGAAAGGGGCAATAGCAAAGTTCCTTAACAAAAAAGTATGTTAAGAAAAGATTTTTATTGTTACAATAAGTATATACAACAAGATATTCCCAATTAAATTTGAGGCAAATCATAGCTGTCATTACTACTATCAGTAAATAATTTCTGAAGTCAGTCATGAAAATAAATTGTATGAAATAGCAAAGATAAAACACTATTGCTTTTCAAAGATACTATGGTCAGAGTCGAATGAACCAAAAGAAATAGTACGGGCATAGTTTTCCTCGGATATTACAGAACCAATACAAAGGGAACTACTAAGTTAAGTGGCCAACACTATAGCAGCAATCAGATAAAAATGTTTCATGCCATGCATATTAACAAAAAGCCTGTGATGTGCCACTGAGTAACACTAAGTGCAGCAGCGCCTTGAGAACTCTAATCCTTCTCTGCAGACCACACCGTCCTAGGTGAGAAGAGCTGTGAAGAAACCCCTCTCCACTTCATTTCATCTCCCTGAGAGATGTGGATACGAACACAGGCAGGCACGGGCACTATCTAGTAACACCTCCTCCGCCCACTTTACATAGTGTTATCCAAGAAAGAGGTGAACTAATAGAACTTCCTTCAGAATCTCCAACTTGGTTTTCTTTTCTTTCTGTTTTCTGACCAGCAGCTTGTTTTCTATCTTGCAAACGACTTACCATGCCCCAAGCTCTTGTTGAATTTTTCATGAACTGTAGAAAATGACTGTAGAGTCCCATCTTGACCTATGAACATGAACAGAAAACCCAAATTCAGATCACCAAAACAGCAGACCATGCCTGTCTGAAAATAGGCCAAAATGAAGTCGTGTGAGAACTGAGTGCTTGTGAGAAAACTCTAAGAATTAAACAAGAGTCTTGTGAACTCAGTTTTTTCAAAACACAGGACTGTTCTTGGCATGTGTTATCCTGCTCCTCCAAGGTGCAGGGGTGAGTTTAGCACAGCTGATGTTATTCATGTGCCGCTATGGGAAAATGTTTTTGCATGTGTGTCTTCTTCTTGTGATTAAATACCTTATCCATGTGAGTCTTCTTAACCCTCAGAGTATACGTTGCCTGATGCTCTGAGTGAATCTGTCTACTGCATGAGACTTTTGTTGGTCTCATTTTTAGGCTTCACTCTCCCAGGTTCATGCCATCAACTAGAGGGGTAAACAATGCCAATCCTGCTGGAAGTTGAAAAGCTAGGTTCTATGAAAAGCTACAATTTGAAATACTTCAAAGGGCCACTTAAAAAGAAGTATGTAAATACCAAATCTACTGAATACTGAATTCCTAGCTCTTAATGATGATGCAAAATAAATGCTAAAAAGCAGAAACTCACTTGCACTTAAAATCTGCTGTCCATTTTGTCCATAATATCTAATTTTGGTCAGAGAAGCACTATGCCCCATTCTGAATCTCAACAGTCGTCCTTCGCCTGTGGGGCCATCAAATATCCATATCTATAAGAAAATACAGTGGTGAGTTGCTTCAACCATGTACCATCTGCAGGTACCTGAGACACCCTCCTGAACACCGCAGCCACCTCTGGGCAGTGCTGCATTGAAGACCAAGCTGTAACTCTTACACACTTCGCGGCAGTCATGTACCCTGCTATGCTTTTGTTTCCTCTATACCAATCTCATCCCACACTCCCTCAGTCATAAATCCAAGGCTGAGCTACCAAAACAAACTCGAATAACCCCAGGCCACATGCACTTAGAAAAGGACAACAATAATCACAATACCCTAAGAGCATTATCAGCGCCATTTGTAACAAGCAACGGCTCTCTATGGAGAAATGTCAGCCCAGATATTGCTGTAGAGTGTGCATTTCTCATTTGATTGATTAATTTTTTGTCTTCCAGATCCCAGAGTCCAATATGGCCACACGGGCTTCCAGCTGCCATTATTGGATGACCATCTGTTAATAAAACAAAAACATTAACAAAAACATCTCAAGACGCTGCCCACATTTCTGTCTCTTTCTTTAGTATTATTTTTATTAAAGTACAAATATGTTTTTAAAAAATATCCTTCTCTTTCTAATGACTAATCAAGTATTCTTAACTCTAATTAAGTAAGTTAAATGTTACCTGTTCGAAATGAAATGGAAGTAATGGGTCCCCAGTCCTGATGGAACTTCATTAATGTTTCATCAAACTTAATGTTGTGAATGACAACTTGACCAGTCACAAGACCAATGGCAACAACATCCACAGCTGGTGCCTGAAAAAAAAAAAAAAAAAAAAAAAAATCAAATGACTCAGCCCCTTATTTTCCTAAATAACTTCTTAATGATGCATCAAAAGAAATGACATACCTTCTAAAAGAGAGAAGGAAAACCCCACTGATATTATCATTCTGGCATACCAGTTATTAACATTCAAGTATTTAACCGTGTGTTCTCCAAGTTACACCCCAGCTTTCACTCTGCTAATCAGTCCCTTCCCACCCTTAAACAATGCTGACTGGGTTTAGAAAACAATTACACAGTAAAGAGGACTGTATGGGAATTCACTACTGTTTCTGACTAGAAGAGTTGGGGGGAAAGGTCAAATCTTAAAAACATGGAAAGCCTTGCCACAAACATGGAAACCTAAGTAGCCAGCTTTATCAAAAGAAAATAGGAAAAACCTAGAAAACATGCTAATGTTTCATAATTAGTCTGTTCCAACATTAATAGCCAGTGATTATAATGGTCTTTATAACGGTCTAACAGAAAAGGCTTCACTTACAAGTTTTGGTCTTAACACAGATGAATATCCAGTATCATTATGCAATGAGCCAGGCCATACATTTCTTTAACAGGTTATAAAGTGCCTACTACATGCCAGACTCTAGAAACTAAGGATAACAAAACAAACAGGATCCTTGCCCTCCTGATACTTCCGGAGTCTTCAGGGGATATCATCAGAACAGAACAAAGTGAATGGTGGAATGCAAATAAACTGAGCTGGGGCAAGCAGTGCATATTTTAAAAACAAAGGCTATACCAGCAGATATTCTGCAGATGCACACTATGCACACACTTAGCTGACTAAACACGGAAACAAAAACAGCTGTTTATGGACGTCTAATACCATCTAATAAACATCAGAATTTGGGCCCCAATTATTTCAAATAGAAAAGTTCCTGATGAATATCCTCTGTATGGCCCACAGTCTCATTTCTACCATAGCTATCTCATTTTCGTTCTACATAAGGCACTCAATGACATGCTCACAAATAAAATCATTAGGAAATTCCAGGCACATAAGATTACACAAACCTTTATAGCAAAGGCATTTCTTATTTTCAATTAAGTTTCTAGAACACTATTTCCTCGGGGTAATAATTTAAAGTGAAACAAAGCTTTATTGTAGGGCAGTAAGAGTGTCTCTTTCTAGCCTTGTTTCTTCCTTAATTAAAAAAATACTAACCTGTTGAAGAGCTGTCACTCCAACCTTCCACCCTGGAAATGTATATAGAAGTTTACTACAAGAAGAAAGAGAGAAAACATTTTTTTTAAAAGAAAAACAAAATAAATTATGTATTTAATAAAAATAACAGGTACTGTTTATTATTTTTACTTTTTGGATAAAGGGATACTATCCTTTTTTAAAAGGATACTTTGCTTTTATGTATATAGGTGTTTTGCCTGCACATTATATCTATCTCTATGTGTACCCCATGTTTGCAATGCCCTTAGAGTGCAGAAGAGCACACTGCAGCTGGAGTTAGACTGTGAGCTGCCATGTGGTGCTTCTGGAAAAGCAGCCAATGTTCTTAGCCCTGTGCAGTCTCTGTAGCGCCCACGTGCTATTCATGTTCTTAGCCCCTGGGCAGTCTCTCCAGCACCCAGGTGCTATTTATTGAATTCTTGTTTCAACACTCACTGTTCTCAGAAGATACGCTAATTTACTTAGTATTTAAAATGAATCACATAAAATAAATGCTATCAACATTCACCATTTTCCAGAAAATAAAAGAGAAGAGAACTAATGAAGCTAGGCTAGCGTGTCTAGTAAGTTACGGAGCCCAGATGGATATTAGCCCTATAAGCTGAAGCTTGTTACTCTTAGAAAAATGAGCAAGAGCTACTTCACAGTACAGTAACAAAAACAAGGTAAGAATTTCATTTTCGTTATAATTTAATTATTTCTAGAAACATTACCACTGATGGGAGTAGTATATTGTATATTGTATGATTATATAGGGCAATTCTAATGCTGCCCTAGGTTTCAAAATCTAACCAATAATAAAATAAGGTCATGAACAAAGATATCTGAAAACATAATGATCACTGAAGTATTAAAGCATATATTTCAAAGTACAAATGGACAATGTTTAGATTATTCAATAATTATGCAATAATAAAGTACAGCAAATAATGCAAAAGAAAAGTCTAAGAAGGTAACTTTACAGGACAACTTCCGAAAGGACAACTGGGGAGGACTCCAGTATTTTATGTGTACCTGGGAGTGCCCCATGTATATATGTGCACCACATTCACAACTGGTGCCTGAGAAGAGGGAGTCGCATTCCCTGGAACTGTAGTTACAGGCAGTTGTGAGACACCTGATGTGGGTGCTGGGAACCAAACTCAGGTCCTCTGAAAGAGCAGAAAATGCTCTTAACTACTGAGCCATCTCTCCTGTCCCTTGTTTGCTTTTTGAAATACTACATAAAGGTTGAGCTGCCTTCCCTTCTCTTTGGATAAGTTTTCAAATAACAGATAAATATATATTTAAAATCATTTAGGCAGTCTTCCATCTCTACTAATAGTGGGTAGTCATCAGACTGGTAGTAAGTAAAATAATCTGTATAAAAGCATTTCTACTAGTCACTGTCCAATTACATTATGGAAACCTTCACTATAACTATTGAGCCATTAGTAAATACTGTTCAATGGCCATTTATGATGCCACCCATCATGTCCCAGGACAATATGCCAGTTCTCACATATGCTGTCAGGGGCCATATTGCAAAGGTAGTAGAAGGTTAATGGAATGAACAGAGGCTTCATAACCTTTGAGGAAGTAGTAGGTAAAAGACAACATGAGACTAAAAGCATTTAGTGTAAGTGCTTACTTGGACTTTATATTCCATAACTGTAGGCTTCCCTGCTCACTGCCCAGTAGGACTTTATTCAAGTAGGTGCTTGGATGCAAAATTGTAGAGATTTTAAAAACTGACTTATCAAAAGTCAACTGAAGGTATTCTTCTACAAAAGTAAAAGTTATTAACATTATTTATGAAACAGTGTTATACATTTTCATATACTTACATCTACTACATGCAAGTAAATATAACACACCAGAGACAATATAAATAAATCAAAGACTTACATATTAACCTATAACACTTTTAAGAATTATTTATTTTGTGTATGTGATGGGCACACGTGTACACAGTGTGCACGTGGAAGTCAGAAGACAGCCCACAGGGGTTGGTTCTCTCAATTCACCATGCAGGACTAATGCAGAACGCTGGGTTTGGCAGCAAATGCCTTTATCTGTTGAGCCATCTCACCTGCCTTTTATCCGATAAATACTTATTTTTCTATTTACCCAAGAAATATTTACCCAATAAATATTTCTAAAAAATGTGATAGGGCAACTTGTAAATGTCATTTAGTGTATCAACAATGATCAACAAGTTCTAGTGTAAATACCACTACTCAAAATTATACTGCCAAATCAGTTTATAGAAAGGATTAAAAATGACCTTGGGGTTGGGCATTGGGATTTCTGTAACTCCATAAAGAAGTAGGATAGAATGTTCCAAATGAATCAAAGTATGGGCTTTCTGAGCAGCTCTATCAGCCACTGAAACAAAATGCAAAGAGGCACACTTCATCAAGACCAACAGTAGTGAGCACACACTTCCTCGGAGGCTTCCCATACAGCAGGAGGCAGGCTAACCCTGGGCAGTGGGAGAGCGGCACAGCCACAGGCATTTGCTGTACAATCAAAAGCCTCTTAGAAACTGTATGCTTACTATACTCAAAAATTCCTCTTTATTTTGGTTTTTTAGTTTGTGATTAAAACAATGCTTCAATAAACTTCACAAAAATTTAGTATCAAAGAAGACACACTGGAAAAGGAGAGCTACAGGGATTGGCGTCCAAACTTTGGAGAGCTACTTCAAGAGACCTGCCTTTCTGTACCAGCAGGTTTACTTAGTCACTAAAACAGCTCCATGCAGAACCTATTTCACTGTGCTGTTGTGACCTCTCTTCATAGGAAATACTTCCTCTTACATGAGCCAAGAGAAAACCAAGGGGTACTAATTCAATGAGGGCATAGTGCACCTCTCAGGGGACTCTCGAAAGAAAGCCAGTTACTAAAAACACACACACTGCTGTCCATGGATCACAGAGAGGGACAGTAACTTAAATCACAAATGGGTAACTCCATAGACCCAATTCAGGATGGAGCCACCATACCTTATTAAGGAAAGCTAGAAATATCCTGGTGGTAGGTAAACTCCTAACCACTGAAAATTCCACACACTCTCACACACAGTGCTACAGCAAAGTAGTATTAGGTAAATGGCACTGAGTCACATCCTTTAAAAAAGGATATTTTCTTTCAGATCACAGGATCGTCAAAGTACCACAATTTACTTTACTTAAAGTTGAAGATATTACCTAAGAATGACTCAAGTGTGAATGTGTATCCAAAACACTTCACAGAGAAAACCACATCATAACACATCACCAAGCTTGGAGAGTACAATGGAGAATGTATTAGCCACAACAAGCACATTTAATGCATTGAAAACAGTTCACAATCTAAGTAAAATGCTTATTCAGAACCTTTCTCCATACATGCTAAACAGTCTCAGTGTTTTAATGTGTACATGTGAAAACTCTCGTATAGAACTTACGGTTTTCATAAGATTTTTAGCTACATTCATAAGTACATATAATATCTCAAGGTAAAGAAATAAAGTCTTACCTTCTGAATAAATGTGCCAAATAATAAGAATGCTGTCAGTATCCACGGAGATAACGTGATCCCCAAAGGGTTGCAAAAGATGTATTTCTGCCTTATGGCCCTTAAAAGTATGTACTATCTACAACGTCAAAGTATAAAAGAGATCCATGTTACTTAGACGTCATGTAATGCTATCCGATTATCCAGAAAGCATGTTAACAATTAAACTACTCATGTAAGAAATGTACTCCAGCTCTTGCCTGAGACTAAAATGATGAAATAATAGGGAACCAGGCCTGTTTAGCTGCTCGCTCAGGCCACTCAATGACACGGAAGTGAAGAACGCAGTAGGGACATCAGAAGTGAGAGCCAGAGCTCTCTGCTGCAGTTAGAAAAACAGGCCTCCTCCCATCTCCCCAATGCTACCAGAGCAGCGCTGCGCACCCTAAACAAAAACGGTTTGCCCAGAAGGCTGTCCTCCAGACGCCTCCATTAGGGACTTCCAGTAGATATGGGCAAAATAGGGGTAGACTGTTTTTGCCTTATACCTTTCTGCTTTGACAAAGAAGTTCTTTACGATCCAACACTCTAGTTTTTACCTTGGTCCTTTGGCTCAAGAGGCAGTCAGTTTCCCCACAGTTAATAGTCCCTGATGTCCCCTGACTCTAATTTGTTCCCCTCACCCCTAAACATACAAGGACTACAGTTATTTTATTAAGTTTTCTTCATCATCTGTAGACACACTGTCTCTCTCACATGAAACCCATCCCCTCTTCCTCTAGAATCTGCCATAATAGGAAAAATAAAGAAAGTTAAGTAGTTCATAATACGAACCTCTTTATTCCGGGCAAATGCAGAGAAAACGTTCCCATACGCAGCGAAGACTAGCCTCCTGTCAGCTGCCATGCAACAGATATCCTGTGGAACAGAGTTACCTACGGAAAAATAGAGAAGGTTTGTCGTTATAACTGGAAATCCTAAACATATATAAAATACTTTTATAACTATAATTCAAAAATACATATTTAAATAAAAATGAGAATCAGTATAAAACATTTGACTTCAATATCATATATATGTATTGTGTACAGAAATAACAGAATTTAAAAGAAAAAGCTTTTTTAGAAATTGGGAAAAAAAATCAGCACTTAATATATAAATTGGCATTTGGACATCTAGTAGATATCACTGTGAACATCTTAAACAATATAAAGTTTATTACTACAAGAAAAATTTAAAAGTAAATTGTAACTTGGACTAACCCTGAGAAACACCATACAGTATTCTATATGCTCGCCCTACAATAATTACTTAACAATGTTGTTTCTACTCAAGTCTTTCCCAAAGTAAAATATGCCTATTACCTCTAGCCACTCTCACTGACACAATTTCCTAAGTTCTCTTTCATGAACATGAACATACTGCCCTTTCTTTCTCATTCCTCTCTTAAGGTTAAAGAATTTAGTACATAGAGGATAGTCTTAAGTACTTTTCATCTTGAGTGTTCCATTTGGAATTTACACTCCACAACAGTATTTTCTGTAGAACTACCAATTCATTTTCTTACTCAACTTACTCTCTTCTGCTTATTTACTTAAAACAAAACACACAGGGTTTCTCAGACATATACAATGAACTAATTAAGTCTTGCATCTCACAAGGATTGTATTTGAACGTCCTTCAGAAAAGTAAATATGCTTCTTACTGCAAGCAACAAACTAAATTGAGAAACACAGTAGCTGGTCCTTCTACAACTAAATTCCTTTCTCCTCCAGGTCTTCCATCCCCACCAGGATCCAACAACACTATTCTTTGCCTTGGTCCTTTGGCCCAAGGGGTGGTCCCTTTCCCCACAGCTCATATACCCTGATGTCTCCCTGGATCAGGGGATAAGCTGTTCCCCTTATCCGGATCATACAATGACTACAGTTCTTTAATTTTTTTATTTGTGTCGGCACACTCCTGTACACATGTAAATGACCATGTTAATAACTCATTTAGGCAAGTATCACATTAAGTGCTAAGAGAGACAGTCTAAAGGATAAAGGGACAATCAGTCTCTAAGTGCACATTACCACAGAATTAGTAGCAGCAACAAAGGGAAAGGTAATTTTAAGTGCTCCAACACAGGACATGTCATTCATTGTTATTTCTGACAAAGTGCCTGAATCCACAATACTCAGAGTGAAAATTATTAAACAAGCAAAAATAAATAAACTAAACTTGTCATAAGCAATGAAAATGAATTTTAGTTGTATAATATCTGCTTAGTGTGTGCAAGGCCCAAGGGGTTTAATTCCCAGCACAGAAAAAAAGAATCAACCATTTAAAAAGTCATGTAGATTATAAAAGCAAGTTCTGATGGACTGGGGACAACAAAGCATGACCCTGTCCTGCCCTTATCATTATCATTACTATTTATGACAAAAACTATCAATAGAGCAAACATGGACAAATTCACAAGAAAGTACACTTACTTACTGCAACCAGACTAAGTTTCTGAACCTGTTTTTACAAAAGAAAAAGAAGAATTAACACATTTTCATTAACAAAAACAATTACAATACCTAAGACCCCCAAATTAAGTCATTACCTCCTACATATTTTTTTTTTTTGGGGGGGGGGGGGTCGAGTCCTGGCTGTCCTGGAACTCACTTTGTAAACCAGGCTGGCCTCGAACTCAGAGATCCACATGCCTCTGCCTCCCAAGTGCTGAGACCAAAGGTGTGCGCCACCACTGCCCGGCCTTCCTACATAAATTTGCTACACTATCCTTTCTGACACTGACCCTAACTCTTTCGACTATTCAGCATTGTGAATCAGTCATAAGTCATAAATGGGCCTGAGTGGACTCTAATATTGTATGGGCATTAAAGCTTAATCTTTACATAGTTTTCATATCATAAAACATTTTGGTCTTCCTCCAACTTTTATAAAAACATGAAAACCACTCGTGATTCCTGGATCATACAAAAACAGTAGGTGTGACTAGTTTGCACACTATAACTCACGCATCTTAATGTATGGGTAGTAATCCAGCTGTGTGACATCTGCAATTTTACTTAACTACTGTACACCCTCAAATTCCACCCTTGGGGGTGTGGGGTTGGGGACTAAAATGCATATGCACATTATAGGGTCATTCAAATAGATTCTGAATAGACATATGTAAAACAGAATGGAGTCAATTATACAGTAAATGTTCAATAAATATTAGCTATCAAAGTATGTCCTATCCAAAAACTCTGTCTTAAGTTCTTGTATAATAAGCTAATTTGTAGGAAGTCTGAGGGCATAGTAAACGGTGGAGGAGAGAGATATGGTAGACCAAGCAAGCTTACAAATGTCCTGAGCATATCAGTGACTTGTACACAAAAGGTTCATGTTTTCACTCTTAAGCTATTTCCTATTTCGAACAACGCACTGATTGGTTTGACCAGCACAGGGTCTTCAAACACGTAATGCTGTTGTGTAAGAGTAAATATAAAAAACGCACAAGTTAGAACAAAAAGAGATTTTAAATGATTTTTTTTTAACTCATAAACTTTAATACACAGACAAGCAAAAGGCTGTGTCACTTTTCTAACCACAGGGTGAATCTGGAAGTAGATGGGGGAAAAGTGTTTATGTGTAACAGAGTAGCCAGAGAGCACTTGACTGGAGACAATTTCAATAACTTTTAACTGAGAAAAAGAGAAGTCTCACTTCAGCTAGAACACTTCAACATAGCCCAGAGTTTGCAAGCAAGGAGGACTCATCAAGACATGCTTCTACAGGGTGAAGAAGCTCATTAGAACCCACTCTTCTCAACGTTACTACACCAGGCTCTCAGAAACCCAGCAGCTCTTCAGCCACACCTGACCTCAATTCATCTGCCTCCCAGCCTCCAGCGGTCCTTACTGTCTGAGAGAACTGATAGGCTATTACAAGATACACACCGTCACTAAGACGAAAGGCCTTGGCACGAAACGTAATTCTTCTAAGTTTACTCAAGGCTGCTATCAGATAATGCAATCAACCTTTGAGTGTGTACAGTTTCATTTAAGAACCGCGCTATAATGCTCAAACGCGTAGGCAAATTGGATAGCGTTCAAATTATGAAGGGGGGGGTCCCTCAATCTTTTCTCTCCGTCTCCACTTCTTTTACTGTTTCAGTCTGAATCTCCAACCTATTTTTTTGTGGCCAATTACACAATAGTGATGTCTAAGAAGTCGTCGTCTTGTGGAGAAAAAAAAAAAATTATGAACGAGGGGATAGGGTCTTGCTTTATTCGGTCACATGCTTAGGGTTATGTAACAGATAGACTGCCCCCAAACTGACACGTTCTCCGGAAGTTTGCTCCTGGGCCAGGAGATTGCTCCGAAACTCGCCCCCAGGTGAACTAAGGGCAAGGGCTCAAGGATGCCGTGAGGAGAGCGCGACAGGGAGGGATTACGTAAGCCAGGACGCAAAAAAAAAAAAAAAAAAA
>NC_034604.1:28048926-28053110 GCF_900095145.1 Mus pahari | reverse complement strand
TAAGGGCAAGGGCTCAAGGATGCCGTGAGGAGAGTGCAAAAGGCAGAGATTAAGAAAGCCAGGACGCAAAAAAAAAAAAAAAAAAAGGAAACCCTAGGTAGGTGGGAGGCGAAAGTGGGACTCCGCCGGGGCAGTGCTGGTTCCCGGGAAGCGGGTGGAGGAGATCACTCACGTCATATGTGTGGAAGCTCTTGCCCACGCAAGTCGTCACGTAGAAGCGGCGCTTGAGCGCGTTGTACCGCACCACGTGTGGAACCTCGTTGCTGAACAGCCCCAAGGCCCGGAACCCCGCGAACAGCACGCTGGCCGTGCGGCCCTCCGCAGCGCTCTCCATCTCCGCCATAGACGGGATTCCGCTCGGCTCGCCCGGAGAGCCGCAGCACGCCTCCGGAGGAGCCCGTGCCGGAGCAGGAGAGCGAGGCGTGCTTCCGGGATCCGGGGCCGACGGTACAGGAACGGACCGCCTTCGGTGTAACACAAAACGAGCTCCCCCTCGGAGCCTGCGGGCGAGTGGAACTTTGGTTCCTCCGGGGGCTGGTGTCTCAGTGCGGTTGGTTTCTTCTTGGTTGAGGTGTCCCGCTTTCAGGGCGATCGTTAGAGTAAGCGCTGCAAGTGAAGGAAAAGACCCAACAGCGTGGAAAGGACTTTAATGACTTAAGCGGAAGAGACAAGAACTGGAATTATAAACGGAGTAAAAACCAAGAGATCACAGGATATTTGATAAGAAATTGAAGTTAATGTCGGGCGTGGTAGTGAACTCCTTTAATCTCCAGGGAGGCAGAGGCAGGCAGATCTCCAAATTGCCTGGTCTACCTAGTTCCAAGACAGCCAAGGCTACATACACAGACCCCGTCTATAAACAAGCAAACAAATAATGGAGATTAATTTTAATTAATAGTAATATGTTTGTCAGATTCTTTATGGGTTGAGCATACACACTGACCTTCCTTACACACGAATGATGTAGCAGCTGCGGTAACACGGTTCTGTAATCTCAGCACCAGCAGGGAGGAGGAGGAGGCCAGCCTAGGCTGTAGAGGGGGTTCTACACCAGCTTGTACTAAATCGAGAGGCCTGAAAAAAAAACAATTATGATGTGTAAGAATTTATTCCAGGGTAACTGAGAAGAGAACTGTGTTCAGTTGAAATAAGATTGATAATTGTTGAAGCTATAAAATTATGTGAGGATTCATCATATTAACCTTGGTGGCTGCCCACACCTTTAATCGTAGCATTCAGGAGTCGGGGGCAGGCAAATCTCTGTGTCCTAAGCCAGCCAGGGATACATAGTGTGAACTGTCTTATCTGTGTGGTCTCTCTAGTTCTCTGTCTTTATCCCTTTCTCCCCTGCCCCCATCTATTATATATATATCCTTCTGTGCCTTGGTATAATACTGAAATTTTCTTTAAAAAATATGTATTTTTTTTTCTGGCAGGGCCAGATGTCTCAGCATGCAGAGGCCCTTGTGGGCAAGCCTGAATTTGCCCCCCCCCCAGATTGTACATGGTGGAACAAGAGAACCCACTACAGAAAACTGTCTTTTAACCACCACTACCCCCCACACTGACATATGTGCCTGCAGTCTAATGTATATAATAATTCTTAAACTTTAAACTATTCAAGCAAATATTTTCTGGGGCTGGAGAGATGGCTCACTTGGTTAAAATGCCTGCATTCAAGCAGGAGTACCTGAATTCATTTGCCCTAAACCCATGGAAATCCAAGGATGACTGTATTCTCATGTAGCTCCAGCACTGAGGTTGGTGGAGGGAACATGACGATACCTGAAGTCCATTGACCAGCCAGCCTAGGTGGATTCATGAGCTTAAGATTCAGAAGAGACCTTGTCTCAAAAATAAATAGAGTGGACAGCAATGGAAGAAAGACTTGAAAGACTTGACCTTGAGTCTTCACACTTATTCACATCTCCTCTCAATTCTGTACTAAAAAAAATATATTACACATACACACAGACAGACAGACAGACACACACACACCATCACCACCACCACATTTATACGGCCAATATTTTTCTATTTTTATTTTACTGAGTTTGTTCACAATAAAGGTTAGAATACAGATGACTTAATTTTTAAATTTTTGCATTATTACTGGGAGAATTGAGGTGCCCCTCTTCAAGGTTCTTAGTTTATTCAATCAAAGAAATTAAGAACGGATTCAGAAGGAAGCTTGAGGACAATTTTAACAGAATTTATAAACAAGGCAGTCAAAGATGTAATTGTTGGAGTTGCTCTGAGGGAAAATACGGATGAGAGAGAACCATGCATTTATGAGAAGACACAGGGCAAGAGTAAGGGATTCTGAGAGAGCACGAAGAAGCAGTGTCTGGGAAAGCATGCCTGAGCTTTGGAGAGCATCTGGGGGGGGGGGTGGAGAAAACAAAGAAAAGTTATACTTCCTGAGTAATTCAGCAGAGCTGTTGCTCAGGCTCCGTATGTGGCTACAGAGGACAGGAATTCCATCAAGGAAAAGCAGATTATCTCCTTAAGGGAATACTTGCCTCCTTAAGGGAATACTTGCTTCCTTAAGGGAATACTTGCCTCCTTAAGGGAATACTTGCCTCCTTAAGGGAATACTTGCCTCCTTAAGGGAATACTTNNTTCTCCCATGTCTTTTGCTGAGCTCTGTGTGATTCGGCCTTCCTAAAGGGTTGTCTCTTGGTCAGATGATAGACAGGCCAAGATGGATTAACACTGATGTTTTTCAAAGCTTAGAATGTTAGGTCGCCACCTGAGGCCAGAGGTAGATCAGCAAGATCTGAAGGGGGAAATTGAGTGAAAGACATAAAACCCATTTCCACCATGAAAATGCAGAGATTTAGTTCCAAAACTGTTCACCAGAGGGGATTACCATTTGGACTAGCATTTAACTCATGTGTAGCCTCCAGGCAAGGCGCTCACTTAGGAGATGATAAAGAACCAGGGCATTCTTAGAACTGCTGTTTTCAGAGTGCCTGCCCAAGTTGTCTTTCCAGTTTATATCTCTGTTCTCATCAGAGTTATGAAAATATGTGCAAACTACTTCACTTGTGACGTGTAATCTTTTATTATTAGAGAATGTCACAGGGTATAAAATAACATAGTATCATATCTACTCCCTCATATCCCTCCTCTACTCTCCTCCAGTGCCTCTTCAACATGTCCCCCCTCCTAACTTCATTCTTTGGGTTCTTTAATAACACACTAAAAGCAGTTAGCACTACCTGTGGTTAGGGGGTCGTGTACTGGAGTATGGGGGACTGACTAGGTTCCTCAGAGCACAGTGATTCTCCCTCCCACCTCTAACAATGATCCATTACCATAGCCACCCAGGAAAAACTAGGACTGGAAGTCCTCTACACCATCTGTGTTGGGATTCTGGCTGGCTTGATCCTGTGCAGGTTACCATGGACTGTTGTGAGTCCATACATGTAATATCTTGTTGTGTACAGAAGATAGCATTCCACATCGCCCATTCCCATGCTGTGCCTCTTAAATCCTTCCCATGTCTTAGATAATGGTCCTTGAGTCATGGTGAGCAGGGAGGGGTTGATGAAGGTCATAATTAGGGCTGAGTATTCAGTTTGCTATTCTTAGCACTTTCATCAGTTATGAGCAGCTGCATTGTCTACTGACTGCTGACAAAGAAAACAGCAAACACTTCTCTGACCAAGGTTTAAAAGTTCACACACATAATATATGTATATATTTTCTGTTTTTCTTTTCTTTTTGTGGAACTCACTCTGTGTTTGTAGGCTGACTTAGAACTCAGAGATCTGCATGCCTCTGCCTCCCAAGTGCTGGGATTAAAGGTGTGCACCACCACTGCCTAGCTAAATATATGTATATTTTAAAACATTTTCTGTGCAGATCGTGTGTGGCTCCAGACAAAAATCCCAGCACTAAGAAGGAAACATGGGCATAAAGTCCCTCCCATAACCAAGAAGTCTCTGCAATTGATACCTGCCGGAAAAGGAAATTAATCAGGTTTGGACAGTGGGATATTATTGTGTATATCAACCATGCTCCAGGGCAGGGCCTATAGCTAGGAGTAATTGGTCAATCAAAGTGGACTCCATGTTTTTGTTTTTGTTTTTGTTTTTTTCTTTTTTATGGTTTTTCGAGACAGGGTTTCTCTGTGTAGCCTTGGCTGTCCTGGAACTCACTCTGTAGACCAGGCTGGC
>NC_034604.1:28016335-28048871 GCF_900095145.1 Mus pahari | reverse complement strand
GCCACCACGCCCGGCTCGGACTCCATGTTTTTTATGCACTTTTGTTTTCACACACACACACACACACACACACACACACACACACACACACACACATGTATGTATGTATGTATGTATGTATGTATGTATATACATATACATATACATATATTATTGGGCTTTTGTTGTTGTTTTAGTTTGGTTGTGTCTTTTAATTTTCTTTTTTTTTTTTTTAAAGAAAGAGAGCATAAACATCCAAAAGAAAAACAAATGAAAAAAGTTTTGTATTCAGGTGTAAAAAAAAAAAAGATACTGTTTTCTATTATCAGAAGCAAAAACGTTTCAATGAATGATTAATCTTGTGGAATAGTTTGAAATATTTCTTATTCAGGATTGAATTCCGCACAAAAACATTTGGCACCAACTTTTTAACATCATCAAACTATGTTAGGAGGTGTTTAGACCAAAAACTCAATGGCTGTTTCATAAAGAAGAAAACTTGTTTATGAAGCTTAAATGACTTGCTCAAATTTGCAAAATTGTTTAGTGCCAAAAATCCAAACCAGCACAAAATTTCATAAAGAGGAAGAAGGAGAGGGGGTCATGGAGGGCGGCTGGAGGATGGGAGATCAGCAATCAGCAGTTATATTTTTAAGAGCATACACTGGGTCATATGATGGGTTTAGATTCATTAGATAAAGACTCCAAGATTCCTAGATGTCATCTAACTTCACCAGGATTATTTAAGTCATGCTGTTTTGTTTGTTTGTTTGTTTTGCTTTGCTTGTTTTGTTTGTTGTTGTTGTTTTGTTTTGATGTTATGATATTTTCCTTGGGGAAATAGGAACAGATGCCTATTCTTCCTGGACAGAAAGACCAAAGAAACACTTCCACAGGAATCCCCCTTGGTGAATAAGTATTTGGAGATTACTACATGGATAGCCATGGAAGCATGGATAACGCAAAGGCAACTGTATCACCAAAGGGCCTGCCCTAGCATCTGTGACTACTCACAAAAAGTACATCTTTGCTGCTTCTAAATTGCAGTAGCCACCACCACCACCGTATCCACTCCCCAGAGATTATTACTGTTTATAAAACTCTGGGAGAAAGAGGTGCTGTGAAACGTGTAACTTTCTAATCTTCCTGAACTTGGTAAGTTTCCTGACCACTAATTATTTAAACATAGTTTAAAAATCAAAATGACTGTGAAAAATCTAGCAGTATGGTGGCAACAGATGCATGGGTTATCTGCTGTGCTATGTCATTTGAAAAGGGTGTTATGGACTCCTTGGGAGTTGTATAGTTAGCCAGAGTTCACTTTGTCCTGATCACTTGTTATTCAGGAGCCAGTAAGTTTTGTGAGTATATGATTAGAGGAAGGAAACTAGGGTCAACCATTGTTCCTTAGAGATACCACAAAGACAGCAGAATCAAGCTCAAACTACAAAGAAGTAGAGTCTGGGATAATAGAAGTAATACCCTGCTGAGAGGTGATAAATTTCAGTTTGAGTTAATGAATTAAGGCTTTATAATATCCAGGAAAATGTATAGCTATGTCAGGTTTGAGCTAAGAGTTTTCCTCTCGAGTCCTCATGAGTCTTGGATACGCTCCCTCAATCTCCTGCCTCAGTGTTGGGATTGTAAGTACAGACACCACTCCAACATGAGCATTTTAAAGGTTAAACATTACTTTTTCTTAGCACTTCAGTAATAAAGACTACTTTTGTTTAATTTTTGTCTATCATGGCATCAAGATCCCAAGGTTTTCTTTAACATCCCTGCTTCCTGGTTTTTATCACTCATACACTCTCACATGCAACATTTCCTGAGGAAATGTAAAGAAACATCTGCTGATCTTATATAAGGAAGCAATGATGGGCCAAAGTAAGGATTCTAGTATATTCAACTTTAGCAGCCAATGCTTTTAATGGTGTTTAAAAAAAATATGGCTAAGAAGTTACTTAAGGGAGCAAGGAAGATTCAAAAGTATCTACATCACCAAAATTCTAGCCTCACCCACCTCTAAGGCTGTATAAAGCTGCATCCTTGGAGGTTTCTTCTGGCTTGAGAGGTTTTCCTGCTTCCCTAGTTGTGGGGAGGATCTGGTCAATCTGAGAAGTTTCCTGAGACTTTCCAGTTGTTTACTTTTTGACTCTTACAGAGCCTTTCCTCTAGGGTGAAATGCATCAATTCAGAGGAAATTGCTGCCCAAGTCCCTATCTTACGCTCAAAAGGTTGTCCCTGTGTTACATGGCTGGATCACATAAACGTTCCTGAATCATCAGTTCCTAGGGGAGTCAATTGCCATGTTATTATATTTTTAGGCAGACCTACAGAGCACTCTACATAGCAAAGAACTGAAGGCCTCTTGTCTACGAACTGTTAAATTTGTGAGTTAACCACCTTAGAAGCTGATCCATCAACCCCAGTTAAGATTTCTAATGACTTCAGCTTTGAGCGATATCTTGTGTTTGTTTGTATATTTGTTTGTTTCTTGAGATAGGGTTTTTCTGAGTAGCCCTAGCTGTCCTGGAGCTCACTCTGTAGAGTAGACTGGCTTTGAACTTACAGAGATCTGCCTGCCAAGTGCTGGCATTAAAGACATGCACCACCAGTGTTTGACTGATATCTTAACTGAAGATATCTGAATCAGGACTGTGGGTCATGCCATTCCTAAAATTGAATCTGAAACTGGAAAATCTAATAAATACTTGTTGCTATTGTGGGCCACAGTTTTAAGGAATCTTGCTGTTCATTGGGCTTACCTAATTTATAAATGCTTGCTTCTTTTTGAGTGTACTAACTGAACATGGTAGAAATGTTAAGTTTCTGGGTCTTTTTTTTATTTACTTCCTCACTTCCTTCATGAGTGAACTATTGTGAACTGCGAATATGTAATTAGATAATTAGAAAGCAGGTATTACATATCAGTTCCTTTTATTTCTAGTCTAAGACTCTCTCCACAGTGGGGATGTGTTCTTTCTGGTTGTCCCACTGTTTCTCTGGTGATGGAGGATATGTGAGATCATCTATCTATCATTAGCTGAGTGGTACCATTACGAAGAAACATTATATGGGGGGAATTGTCAACTGGGGTGAAAATAAGAGATTTGCCTAAGAAGACAAGTCTATATTTCCAACCCACAAGTGGCACAGGAGCTAATTTTCTGTAACTAGTAAGAGGAGGAGCTGATGGTGAAAGATGCACATTCCTCACATGTCTTGCAGTGAGAACAGGCAGTGGTTGAAAGGAAGGCTAACAGTTAAAATGGCACAGTCTGGTACACCAAGAAGGATGTAAAGAATAAGTCTTCTAGTTAGGTGTAAAATAACCAAGTTAATAAATAAGAACAGGGCAGGGCTCAGACCCAGTGATAAGAGCATGGCCATCTCCTTGAAAAGCTTTCGAAGAACAGAGCTCAGGTACTATTGTTCCTTTATATATCCTTGCGTCTCATACACCTTCTTGCAAATTAATGGTCACCTCATATACCCATAGCTCAAGGTTTCCTTGTTGTCCGTGGTATGGTCTAGAATAGTCTCCTAGAGGGAAGCTACTTACTGGACCCCATCTTTATTTGCAGTCTAGTGGCTCATGGACGGATAGTCAAGCTCGGTACTTAACAGAAAAGTTAGAGGTGGATAAAAGAGATTTATTCCATCCCAGTTAGGAAGACCAAGAACAGCACCTGATACTCCCCTGCTTGGGAACATGTATGTAGTATGTGGGTTCTTCCTGACATGCCATAATTACGCAGAGAACTAACCAATCTCAAAGGAATGATCTCAGCCTTTTTTCGATCTCAGTTGTAACACTGCAAATACTCTACTGATAAGCCCAGAAACAATATCTGCACAGTCAACAAAAACAGACTCAGCAAGCTTTTATTTATATATTTGTGCATATTTGTGATAATCTAAATGAAAGAGGCTATCAATCTGAGCATGGGGGAGATGTGGAAGGATTTGGCAAAGGGATTTGACAGGATCTGGAGGGAGAATTGGAACGAAAAAAGTAATAATGCAATCATACTTTAATCAAAAGTATTTTACAAAACTCTAGGCAAGGAAGTTCAGTGATTTTCCTCTACGAGAACTACTACTACTCTTGGGAATTCCTCTCACTTTTCTCTATTTTTTTACTTTTATTCTATCTCTCATTTTTCTATAACCATCTATCGATAAAGATTGCTTCCATTTTGCATAGCCCATGTTTGCAATCTTCACTGGTGTGCCACTAGTGAATTCAAATCCACTGGCCCAGGCCAGTCTTTGGTGTCTAGGAGCGTCAGGAACCTAAGTTGTTGGGTTACAAACAACTAAACCCTGAAAGAGTCTGCTACTCTAAAAAAAAAAAAACCCTGTATCTGAAGTGTGTGTATTTTAATAAAGTGTAATAGCAATTTTTCTGAAGTCTAGGAACTATGGGACATGCTTCATTTTAGCTAATTTCGATGAGAAGCATCATTGTTGTTGGATTTAATCACAGACACTTTATTTCAACTCTCTGAGTTGTATGACATATGTGTGTGAAAGATGAAATTCATGCCGGCCAAGGCTCTACCATTTACTTATGTCCGGTTCTTGGGTTTGTTACTTTTGTTTTGAAATCCATACTACAGTGGGTTGCTCTCCGTCTTGGGGTAGACTTCTCCGGTGTCTCATGGGAGAGTTAGTTTGCTTAGCTTTGGTACATAAACTTCTGCTTAAATCGTCTATGTCCCTTTACTTAGTGCTTTCAAGAAAGACAAGAACCAAGAGAGTGTCCTAACTCCATGTAAAATTATTCTTATTCAAGCTTAATTTGACCTTACTTGATATTCATAGCTTTGAACCGTAAGCAGCAAACGCACACACAGATAATTCAAAGTGAGTCACCCAGTTAGCTCACAGAATGAGAAATCAAAACACAAGACTACTTACTTCAAGGCTGGTTAACATACTTGTTCAATTATACTTTGAAAGCTATTTTTCCATCTTAAAGCTATGTGTCTACAAATTGATCTCAATGCCTATCGAAAGATATACATCAGATATGAGTATCAGTGTTTGTCTTTTCACACAGAGAGTGGAAATTTCCATTTTCTATCCCCTTTTTAAAGTTCCCACAAAACTTATATTTAAAAGAAAACATGGTCATATGCTCACTCAGAAAAACTCATGTCAAGGGAACTTCATTTATCTGTGGATTATAACCCAATCAATTCTGCAAACAGGGAACACCTAGACTTGTGTATGCTCATCAAAGTCCTTGACTAATCAAGGAGAGAACAGGTCTATAATGAAAAATAAGTATAAAACCTACTGAAAATATGACTATCACATCTCCTAGTTATGGAATGTTTAAATTGGTAGATTTACCATCCTAAGTAATGGAAAATCCAAGAGCCAGATATTAATGTATTAGTTATATTGAAATGACTGTTTTATCTGTGATGTAGTTTTCTTACATCTATAAAGTCAGGATAAATGTCACAAGTTTGCCACAGATATTTAAGTACTGGTTTTATCAGTAATAATCTTAGCCTTTAGTTCATATTATGCCTCCTAGAAATGACAGTGAAGCTTCAACCAGCAGATACCTCAATAATAGGGATTCCTAAACAAGACTTGAACAAGGGCAGCACCAACAGACAGATAACATGGAAGGGGAAGCCCCAAGGGGTCCCATCTCTAGAAAAAGTGCTACAGGCTGAGAGAAAGAGAAATAGTATTCTCCAGAGATGAGTCCCAACAAGCTATCCAGTACCAAGAAGTCAGTTTTGAAATAACATACCTACAAGAAACACTAAATGAACTAAGTAAGTTGCATTTACTAACCTATATAGTGGTTGGGTGGCTATTGGTCTAATTCTAATATTTTAATACCCAACCTCCAGTTAAAACTATTCACTGTGTATTTATTTTACACATAATTTTCATACCTAGAATCTGAACTTGGATCTTCTCTGTTTCCGAAACATCTTGAATTATTGTTGTGGGGTCTGCTTAAATCCAACATAATTCAAATGCCATGCAGATGACAAAAAATTATTGTAATTAAGCATCTACTAGTTAGGGCCAAAGAACAGACTTAGGAGCTCAGCTGCAACTCTGAAGGGACACTGTGCAGCCTATTTAAAGAATGAAATCAAAACTGTGAAGCAAGGGGGAGCAGGATAGACTATAGCATTGTCCAATCATATTTTGGCATAAGGAGTTGAACAAGGGAGTTTCCATCAATCAAGAGAGGAGTAGGTTTCTGGGCCTGGAAATCTGAACTTAGTATGATCCTACTAGCAAAATGGAGAAGTTGTCCCTGAGATATCTGGACTTGGACAACGGTTTCCTTATAATAGAAATTGTTCAGCTGTTAGGAATTTTCCAGCTCCCCTAGGGCCTGGGATTTTGATTTTAGTTTCTCACTACGATTAAAGGGAGTCTGAAAAGGAAATGGTAGTGCTTAGAGTAAGTCTCTTTTGCTTGTTCTCAACATTATAATAATTAATTTAATGTTTCACTTATTAATTCTACCTTCTATGTTAGTTTTGAGTTAGTGGTACTTTTTATACTACAGGACCATATTTTCCTCCTTATTTTTGAGACATGCTCTCACTGTATAGATTGGCTGGCCTGAAACTGTGTAGATGAGGCTCATCTTCATAAAGATTTGCCTACTTTCTGTCTCTAGATAAAGGGTGTGCCACCTTCCCTAACAGGACACAATACTTCTTACAGATCTTCTGTCCTTAGATCCTCTCTTACTCCTTCCACCTCTCTCCCCTTTTGTTTTCTTTTTTCTTTCATTCTTTAAAGATTATATATATATATATATATATATATATATATATATGTGTGTGTGTGTGTGTGTGTGTGTGTGTGTGTGTGTGTGTGTGTGTGTGTGTATCTTTGAGTGGATACATTCACATGTGTGTGAGATATTCTTTACTTCATAAGCACCCTTGTGGTTTGTTGTAGAATACAGCTAAGTTACTTAGGAATTTTTTTAATTCATTAAGTTAGATTGTTGCAGCCATTAGCCTTGGTCTAACAATACTTCCATGCAAAGGTAAGATGTTTTTAAGCACCCGTCTTGGGGTTTCTATGACTGGGGTGAAATACCATGACCAAAAAGCAAGTTGAGGATGAAAGGGTTTATTTGGCTTACATTTTCACATCACTCTTCATCATCAAAGAAAGTAAGGACAGAAACTCAAGCAGGGCAGGAACCTGAAGGCAGGAGGTAATATGAGGCCATGATGGGGTGCTGCTTGCTTCCCATGACTTGCTCAACCTGCTTTCTTACAGCCAGCCCAGGGATGGCTTCACCCATAGTGGGTTGACCCTTCCTATATTGACCACTAATTAAGAAAATGCTATATACCTGAATATTATAGAGGCATTTTCTCAGCTGAGGTTCCCTCCTCTCTGATGACTCTAGTTTGTGTCAAGTTGCCATTAAGCTAGTCAGTACAGTACCCTACTTATAGCCTAATGGGTTACACAATTTCCCATTCTGCCTGGTGAGGACAGGTCAATTCCCTGGCTTGCAGTAAGCAATGGACACTAGTCCCTCTGGATATCTGGATGTTTCCTCCTCTCTCCAGTGCAGTTTTCTTAAGGCATGTGCTTGGTAGTGCTGTTCTCAGCAACAGGAGTTATCTTCTAATGGTCTCCTCCTCAGAACACTCCTTTCCTTTGACACTCTGTCCTTTGAACTCTACCAAATGGGTAGAAGTCACTTTTAGGACTATTGGGTCTAAAGGGATTAAGAAAATGCTATAATACTTTTTATCATGATTTAGTAAAAGGTAGAATGAATTTGTAGTAAGACAGAGTTAAATACATTTAAAATATCAGGCCTCCACACTTCTATTCAGAGAATTGATGATTTCTGCCTTTTTCTAGACCAGTGGAGTTTTCTTAGGGTGGTGCTTAAAAGCTCTGGGTAAAGAATTTAGAGGAAGATTTTTGAAAGTGTGCTTGTCTTGATTTCACTCAAATCAAAGGAACACTCACTGGCCAATTTGTTAAGGACTACTGACAACTGCTTATTCAGTTCCACTCTGAGCTTCTCTGGATATGAGCTCTATCTTACTTTTGTAACTACAGGTTCAGCACAAATTTCACCTCAGGAAACTTGGCCCACAGTGGGCACTTTGTAAATATTTACTTGGTGCTCATAATTAGCTCTTTGTTGACAAGTACTGCCCCGATGCAGGACAGTCGAACAGGGTCTGAGGAACCACCTGTGGAGAGAATGGGGGGGGGGCAAGAAACACAGTGAATGAACAGCAAGTCAAAGATTCTGATCAAGCTGACAAATTTTATTTTTCCCAGGCAGGTTTTAAACCCATAGAAGCAGGATATGGGGAGGGGGATGACGCAGAATCGCTTTGTTTCTGGGGAAACGCACCTGTTCCCAAAAGCAGGATATTGGCTAGGTAAAAAGTTCAGCAGGAGAAACAGAACAGAATGGGTTGCTAGGTACCTGTCCATAAGATTTATAGCTATTTGCTCTTAACTGGGGGTAGTACTTTCCCACAGAGGCCTCAACTTTTCCACAGAAGTCTCAACTAAGCTAGTACTTTTCCACAGAGGCCAAGACTTTGTAAGTAAGCACTTATGGCTGACAAGGCAGTCAACATTCAAACAGGGTCGCTCCCAACAAGTAAGACAGGTTTGGGGACACTCGGCTATTCTTTTCATTAATGAGTTAGTTCTAACCTTCAAAACAGTATTCAGGAGAACATCTCTTCTTAGAGTGTGTGTAGGGTGGGGAGGGGGTTAGCTGTTTACGTCTACTCTTACTTGGCCTGAGCTCTGCAGCCAAGAGTAAGAGGTAGGTTTTACCAGAGGTGTGCAGGAATGAATTTGCACTGTTCATTTTCACCTGTGTTATCTACTCTGAGGCAAAGAAAGATTCACAGTGGGAAGGAGTGACTGGTGCAAATATTTGAAAAAAAAAATGCACTCTAGTCATTTGTCCAAGAGGCAGCTACCTATGAAGACCTTTTCTCCTGCAGGGAGGGTTAATACCAGATAAAAGGAAGTGTGGCCCATTGGATGTTGGCTTGAGTGGCTATAAAGATGTAGACAACCGTGATGTCCCTTAGAAAAGTACGCATGAAAATTGCTTAACCAAATTTAATACACCATTCATAGAAATGAACTTGAAAGCTGGGTGTGGTGGCGCATGCCTTTAATCCCAGCACTCAGGAGGCAGAGGCAGGCGGATTTCTGAGTTCGAGGCCAGCCTGGTCTACAAAGTGAGTTCTAGGACAGCCAGGGCTACACAGAGAAACCCTGTCTCGAAAAAACAAAAATAAATAAATAAATAAATAAATAAATGGAACGAACTTGAGAATTACTTTATTCAGAAATGTATTTGTTACAAAGTAGCATGTATATTTCCAAAAGTGCTCACAAAATAAATTAGAAATTCATTATCTACAACTTTAAATATATATCTCGTAGATGTACAAGGCCCTTGAGATCTGCTCGCGCATCCCACTGTCGTGGGTCTGAAGCCTTTCACAGTTAGATTTACAATATGATCCCAGCAGTTTCTTCCAGATTCCCCAAGCTTCTTTCAGACCACCTCATCACAGCGGTGACTGCCTGAACGGTCATTTTCTTCTTTAGTAAAATCTTAGCATAGGAATATTAGAAGAATCATTACAGGCAGAAAAATCCTTGCCTTTTAAACAGGGTTTAAATGTTGTCATTTTTTAAAATTTTTTTTCTACTTTCAATTCTCTTCCTATAAGGTGTGTGCAGGGGAGGTGAGAAAGACGTCTCAGAAGCTGGTCATTAACAGTACAGATATTTCCATTAAAGGGCTATTGCTCATTTCCCATTTAAAGCACCTATACTAAAAAAAGCGATATGCCAAAAAATAAGTTAAGAATCTCTTCTGTAATTAAAGAATAAACATCAGTGTTCTTTTAAGTGTCACACCCTTTGTATTATATCTACTAAAAACAAGATATATATATATTTTCATAGCATAAGCTGAAAGCTATTTTTATTGTGGAGATTGCATGAAGGAATACCACAATCTTAGAATTTGTGAGGTTTGATTCAGGCAGATGTGTTGGACTTCTTGTGCCATTTCCTGAGTACCGTTTCTCTGTGGAATAGGGGGAAATAGTCAACGTTAGATTTTGTCTATCTTTAACAGCTGGCTGAGTGGCACTATGTTTCTATTCATATCCCTTTCCCAAAAATTCCCCAAATACTTGGTCATGGTATGACTGCATGTGCTTCTCCAGAGGAATGCCCTGTCTCTCTCAGCACCTCCTCCATAAAGCCTCTGCTTTATGGAGTCAGATAGTTCCTTCTGAAACTCTGCAAGGACTTCTAAGTAGGTGTCATTCACTTGGCTCTCACTGCTATTGCATCATAGGTATTCCCCACAACACTGAGTGCAGCGTTTTCTACATCAGAAACATTGGATGTCTATTGCACAATTAAATGAAAGAATAAACTTACAGTTTCATGATCTTGTTGACAAGATAAGTACCCAGAGGCCCAAGCTGCCTTCTGGGCCTCAGTACGTATATCACTCAGCAAACCCAGTCTGTTCTTTGAAACTGAAGTTTTCTGGCTCACACATCCACCCTACCACTCTGAAGAGGATTCTGGTACAGTTCTTCAAATGAACTGCCCTAGAGTGGTGACAGACTGAACCTCCCAGGGATAGAATTTCCCAAGTTAAACAATAACCTTCCAGTCTCCTCCAACTTCATCTTTGGTCTGGGAAGGTGCTAAGATAAATTCCTCCAGGTTCTCCCCTTTTCACACAAAGTGTACAAGTTTAATCATGTTTGTCTCCTGGGCCCTGGCTATTTTCATATTGTGTCTATCTGCAGATCTGTTAGGGTTTCTATGAAAAGAAGGCAAAGGCCAGCCAGTTTCTCACATGGCTGCCTACGTCTGCTTTTCTCCTGCTCAGCCTGGGTGACTTTCACTTCCAGACTGACTGAACTCTTGGGGGGTTCAGGCTTGAAGCCCCAAAACATGATAGTCTTATCTACATTTACACAGAAATAATAGACAAAGTTCACTAAGTTAACACGTGTATCTACATATACTTACATGCATGCACACACAAACATATGTCTGTTTTCTTAAGCATGTCATAATGAAGACAAATATTCTACTTTGCTTGCCAAGTGAAATAAGTGTTGAGGAAGCATTGTGTGCCAGGCGCGGCTCCAAGCGCTTTCACATGTGGTGACTCATTTGATTCCCACAATAGCCCTACATAGAACGCTGCACTGTCATTCTTATTTTTATTAAAGCACCATAGGCTAAGCATGTTATCTAAATCTCCGAGGCTAGAAATTATAGTACCAGGATTTAAAGTCAGGCACTCTGGAGTTAGTACTTTTATTTCTTCACTTATTCATGTCTAACTGGGTACACAAATACCTTATGAAAAGAGACTGCAATTCCATCCACACAAGCAATGAGGTGGAATGGGGGCAGGATGAATGTGAACGTTAAGGAAAAGCACACTATTACAAAGCGATGTTTACGCAGCCAAACACAGGAATTTTGGAGGTCTGATTTGTGTGTCTTGGAACTGGGTCTTTTGAACTGTCATGTTCCAGGAGCCAAGAGAACAATCTGCTAACATAGGAGGCTCACTGATCACACCTGAAAACACTGACTCAGATTTACAATCAAAACTCAGACCAAAGAACAACAAAAGAGTAGAATTCTGGAGGTAGATTGTGTTTGGGCGTCTTTGTCAAGGTTAGCTCAACTGACAACCACAACCTGGCTCATTTGCTCCTAAAACGTTAAGATCAGCAAAACAAAACAAAACAAAACAAAACAAAACAAAAACAACACCGCACTTAAAGCCCCAGTTTTATTCAGGGCTTCTTTCTCCCCAATCATTCATTGCAAAGTCAGGCATTTGATGCTTTGGGCTTACCTCAGTTTCAGAGTAGCCTGGGCAGTGGTTACTGAGGGCAGCTCTTGTTCTCCGGGCGAATGCTTTCTCAGGGAGTGAAGGGCAGCCAGGGATAGGATTGAGAGAATAGTACTCGATTTTCAGGAGACAAGCTGACTGCTCACAAGCGGTACAGTTCAGGGAGGGGAGAACAACAACAACAAACAAACAAACAAACAAACAAAAACCGCCAGAAGTTAAAAATTGAATGAAAGGGACAGGGAAAGGGATGGGGATAGGAGGGAAAGACACCAGGAAGGTGTCTGGGATCAGAGTCCAGAGTCCGTTGAGAAGAGGAAAACGGAATCAACCCACAGGAGGGAGGTGCCTGGCAAGAGTAGCTGAGAGCGCCTACTGGAAGGGCTTCCACCCATGCTAGCTCCGCCCATCCTTTGAGGTGGCTGTGAAGAGCCCGTGCGGACAGCAGATGCCCCGGGACCCAGGGTCGTGGTGTTTCCACTTCGTCCCTCCGGGTTTCCCACAGGTCTTTCTTCCCCGGGCAGGAGGGGATGCCTACTGCAAATTGCTCCGCAAACAGACTTTCTCCTAAACCGGAGAGGTGGAGTCCTAGAGTGAGCAGCCCAGATGTCTCCTATCGGTTCAACAGCCAGCATCTTTTGGAGCTCAGCTGCTGCCTGGGGCTCTTCCCCAGATCCCTTTCCGGATGCGGGCCACCCTGGGGAAAACTAGAGCTGCTGACCATTTCACTCACCTTGCTTTCACAGTCCTCGATTTGGTCGAACTTGGCCTGGAAGAAAGCAAATTAGGATAAAGATCTGAGTCGGAGAGGGAACATCATTCCCCAGCCCTTTGCTTCCAGGGTTTAGTTTCTGCTGAGTGACGTGACCCTTTATGATGGACAAGGTGGTGAAACATCCAGTTTTCTGCTTTTTCTAGGTTCTCAGAGGGAAGCCCAGCCCCACCCAAGCAGGGATTCCGGCACCTGGCACTTAAAACCCACTTGCAGCAAAGAACGATTATTCTTTGAATGTCTATATCTGCTTTATAGTCATTCATACCTGCCTCTCTTTCACACTGTACCTAAGAATGTGCATTTTCAAAGAAATAGTTACCACTATATATTTTTAAAAAATTAAAGACTGCCAAGTCTCATAACAATATCCTGAAATATCTAGAACACTAGAAAAGCTATGAAACACGGCTTAATTTCTTAGCTGCCCTGCTCCTGAGTTCTTATTTCACAAGGATTCCCATTCTGTTCCAAGAAGTAAACCAATATCCATATCTGTTATCAGCCTCTTCTTGCTTTGTAAAAGCCTTGTGGATACACACATTTTACATGCCAAGGTATTTAAAATACCACTTCTAAGAAAGTTTTGGAATAGTTTTTTTTTCCAAATTATTTCCCTTTCTTACAGAGTCAAATTGGCGTTTGTGTGATATTTGCCCCTACTTTTTATATACATACATACATACATACATACTTACATATGTAAAAAAATGTCTCTTCACTTACCCCATTCAGATCACTTTCCAGGTCACGAAAAATTACTTCACAATATATTTCCGAAATTGACTCGAAGTTACAGTTAGAAAAGTTGTAAGTTAGCACCATCTGTACCGCTTGCAAGATGAAGAGGTTCCTGAGAAGAACTGGAAAGACACACAGTAAGAAAAATTTTCACTGAAACACAGTTCCAACTCTGTTTCTCGTGGAACTGTCCCTCCAAGCAGGGAGAGCCTCCAGCCCTGCAAGGACTATGCTCAGGTATCAGCCCTCACCGCCCCTTCCCAGTCCCTGCACAGCCCATATTCACCCATGCTGTTGCCTGAACTTGGAGTCTCCCTGATCCTCCAGTGTTCTCTGCCTCCATATTTATAACACCTAAACGCCTACGGGCTCTCTTCTCCTAGGCCAATGATTTTCTTTGATGTCATTCTTTCTTTATAGAATTCTAAATTGATGATGTAAAAGAAAAGAAATTAAAGCTAGCCAAATCTATGGAATTTTAACTTTAGCAAAATCATCAGGAATTTCCCTCACCCTTTTCCTTTTTTAAAAAAAAAAATTATTTTATTTTATTTTATTTTTTTTATTTTTATTTTTTTTAGCTCTGCCCTAAACACTTGATACATGCTTAGATGTGCTTTTTAGAGATGATACCCTGTCATCATTTTGACATCTTTTTTTCCACTGGGCAGTTTCTATGACTGATTTTTTTTTCTGCTTGGGAAAAACACCTTCTAACACCTGCAGTCACTTTAGATGCTGTTCCATCTTGCACACCCTGCACTCTATCTCCTTTGTCCAGTTTGAACTGGCACTTTCCCTCTTCATGGCTACCAAGAAACTCAGTGTTCCTGTATGACAGATTTTGGAGAATGAATGCAGCCTTGGGATAACATAACTTTTGTTGAAGGCATTTCACGGGAGCGGGGCAGTTGTAGTCAGAATACTGGAAACAGGAACAATGAAAAATTGAAATATATATTAGAAGAGGACCAGTAAGTCTCATCTTCAAAAACTCAGAATCAGGGTGAGTGCCTAAGCTTGATGAAAGGTGGTGATGGTGGCGGCAGTGGTTATGTGTATATGGAGGGGCACTTCATGGACAAATGATGAAGTCAAGCATCCAGCCGCCCTCGAAACTCATTATTTTGATCTTGGTGGAGTAAAGATGCCTTACCAGGAGTAGTGGGGGCTCCTAAGGTGCACGGTGCGATGGTGCTGTTTCAGGTCTAAGCAACTAGAGACCTGTCCAGCATGCTCTCCTCCTAGGGGAAGAACAGCTTCTGACCTGTTGAGCTGCGTCAGCTCAGACTCTCAGCCAGGAAATCTTTAGGTGGCCCCAGGCATGCGTCCCAGCAGCACCAATGTCAGGGATGGAGAAAGAAGCTGGATGGTGGGTTGGGTTAAGATTTGCGCTTCAACACCCCCCCCCCCGTAGATCCAGGAAAGGGAGTACAAGACAAGAGTAGCCAAGTGAGTCAGGGAGAGTGCCTGAGAGGATGTCTCGCAGCCTTCTGATTGGAGCAGCGCCAGTAGCCAGTACAGGGAGCAGGAAAGAAAGACCCAGCTGTTGACAAGAACCCCTACTCTCCTGGAGCTCAGCCAGCTGCCCGGGGCCCTCCTGACACCCGGTTCACTCCCCCCCTCTTTTGCGTGTCAGAGCCTGCATCAGCCTGGTCCTCGGGAAGTTCCTAGGAGTCACTGCTCAGATGATGTTGGGTGCTCCACGTGAGTCCCTGAAAATGTCACAGACCATGCTGAGCCAGGGAAGGAGCGAGCACAGGGATTGGTTAAATGATTCCATTCAGGGAAAAGCACAGACTGGAGTCAGAGGTGAACTTTTCCCAGAAGGTCTTCAACAGCTGGAGCAGCACAGCTGGACCCAGTTCTCTGCCATTAGGATGAGGAATAAAAAATTGTAGCGGTAGCAGGAGGCTCAGAAAGTTTCTGCTTTGCTGATGACTTTAAAGACAGACTTTTCTGGAGCCCTGCAAGTTTTAAATTTAGGTTATGATACCATGTCTGGATCGTGGCGTCTTCCCATCGCTACTTCTTACGGTGATATGGGAAGATGCCAAAGCCTGATGATTCATCTGGTGTGACATCAGACATGATTCTGATCAGCAGATAGATAGTGCACAGGCAGAAGCAATGCAGAGATCCAGATGTGGTCACTGAATTGGGATAGTTCCAAGGGACAAAGGAAAGGAAATGGCAGCTGATTTTGCCATCTTCACTCACTTGCCTTCCCCTATAGGTAGCCCACTTCTTTACTGGTCTTTAAGATCACTTCAAACGTATTGCCTCTCCGCCTGGAACTTTTGGGTAGATTCATTTGCTGCAGTGCCCAGGAATAATTGCTGATGGGGGCAAGAATGTCAGGCAGCAGCAGACAGCAACCTGTCCCCCCAGCCCCAAGTTTTGGCTTGGCACCCATGGGTGTCCACCCAGTCTACCTGCCATTTTTGGTTTCTGCTTTAAAGCGTGTCTATAGTCTATGTATGTGTAGGTAGATCTGAGGCAGGCATGGGGCCCCCTTCAGGGATTTTTAGAAGGCATCTCTTTGCTAAGCACATCACCTACACCATGGCATCTTCCTTACTGGTAATGATGTGACATCTTAGGTCATTTCAATTATACTGACTTTTGGTAGACTCATTTACTGTAAGATTCTCACTCATCACGCCCGTGTTGACTCCAAGCCTTCTTTCTAACCGTATCTGCTTTATTTACCCAGGTTTCCCTCCAACAGTATTCTAAGTTAATACACTCTGAAATTTTCCCGAACTTGCCTCTTCCAATCCTTGCCATGGGATTCTGATCACAGAGATGCAGAAACCAAGGCTTTTTTTTTTTAAGTTTCGGAAAGACAACTTTTAACTGTGATAACGCAGATGAATTGAGTCCTGAGCCCAATAGTCCAGAACCCTTTCAGTATTTTTGCATCTTTGTCTCCCATATGTGGTACCTTCTTATGTCACCGGTTACCCTAAACCCAGGGTGGGATTCTAATGTGAAGGGAGGAGAAGGGAGAGTCTCTAAGAGAGCTTGCAGTGAGTGTCATGCATATTCCAGGGTCAGGGAACTGCAGGAGAGGTGTCACATACCCTCAAGGGATCAGCCTGTGTAGCTTTTGATATTTTCCTTTGACTCCTTCCACACTCTCACTTTCTCGGGTGTTGATTTGAGTTGTGCAGTGCTCACCCTATTTGTACAGTGGGATTTTCCTTAATAATGTTCAATTACACCACTCTCTCTCTCTCTCTCTCTCTCTCTCTCTCTCTCTCTCTCTCTCTCTCTCGGCATGTCCTGTAATCACTGATTTGTCCAGTAATCATTTACTCTGCTCTGAAGCATTTATGTGAATATAACAACACCAAAGTGAAAACCCAAAAAACAAAAACAAGAAAGCAGTCAGGCAAACAAAACCTACTGAAGATAAGAACGGAGTCAGGGGCCGAGGACGCCTGAACAGGTTCAGGGAGGGTACAGAGACATCATTATTAGAACTGGGGTGGGGGTGGGGGAGGGAGACAACTGAGACAACAGGGTGATCCAGGTCTCAAGCCACTAAAGGGCAGTGCAGACCACAGCAAGGTCACAGACCTTGTCACAGCAAGGTCACCGACGACAGCTTACTCACACATGAAGGGGAAACTGAGTTTCCTCAGACCTACTGACATCCTGAAAGCCACTGCAGGGATGTTTCCCCCTGAAACAAGCCTGCTACAGAGATTTGGTAGCTCACTGCTGCCACCTTCTAGGAATCTACTTCGGCTTACCTGGAACAACCATTAGGCCAAGGCAGATTTTTGGAAATTCCTGGGGGCTGAAGAGTTTCCTGGTTTTATCTTACTTCCAAATACTTAAATGCTGAAGGAATGAACAGTATCTACCTGTGCAGTTTGGGAAATCCTAGGTTGGATTAAGACTGGGACACCTTCTCTTTGGTAGGAAATAGAAGTGATGTCATTGGAGCCTGGGTGACTGACTACTCAGGGAGTTTGGCAATCGTCTTGCTCAGGGAAACCAGAAGATGACCCATGCTGTAACCATCCTTTTTCCCACTTTCACTAGAAAAACATTCACTTGTTTTCTTAATTTTTATTTCTTATGTTAATAATAGTTCTCATTCTTTGTGCTTTGTTTACACATTCCTTCTCTTTCTCCTTTTAGAAAAGATATATTTGACATAGTGTCTCACTCTTTATCCCAGGCTGGCCTCGAGGTTGTGGGGATTCTCCTGTCACATCCTCGTAAGTATTGGGATGACAGGAGTGAACTACCATGTCTGGTTTTCTCCCTTTTCCTAAATTTACTTCTTTACCTTGCTTCTTTAAATTGGTCCTGAGTTTCATTTTTCTTTTCTCTCATCTTTCTCTCTTTTCAAACCGCTTTTTTTTCCCCTTTTATTTTTTTAAGTGGTTCTTTTCCAGGTTAGCCTCAGCTGGCTGGCTTCTTGACATACTCAGTTTGTCCAGTGCACTTAAAGCAGTCAGTTCATTCTTCACACAAAACTCGGTTTAAGTTTGAGACAGCCAAATTTCTATGGAAACTCTGCTTTATTTTTAAGCCACATTAAGTGGGAGTGATAGGAGACAGGTTTTTATTGAAGAAATGGGTGGAGATTCCCTTCTTTGTAGTAAGAAATGTTGACGACAGACACCAACCTTAGTTTGGTAGGGTTTTATGTTTAACACTCGACCTTTCCTGGAGGAGTGGTTCTCTTTGTGTCCTTGAAGTAAGGTAAAGTTTGTGTGTGTGTGTGTGTGTGTGTGTGTGTGTGTGTGTGATCCTCAGTTGCTAGTTACATAATCATAATCACTTTGCCTCCTGGTGTTCATTCATGCACAAATGAAAGGACATGCTTTCTTAAGTGAGCATTTTTTTAAAAAAGTTATTTATTTTTATTTTATGTGTGTAGACGATTTGCCTGCATGCACGTATGTGTAGCATATATGTTCTTTGTGCCACAGAAATCAGAAGAGGATGTCAGATCCCCTGGAATTGATGTGAGTGATTTTTGTGAGCTGGCGTGTGTATGTTGCAAACTGAACCCAAGTCTTCTGCCAGAGCAGTGCCTGTGTGCTCTCAATGACTGTACTATTGCTCCAACCCCTTGTTTCATTGTTTATATTCTTTTTGATTAGTCCCACTTTGGCATAGTGACCAGGCAATACGCTATAGGCTGTGTGGTTTGTGATGACTGTGACGACTGTCCACTTTGTTCACTTATTTGTATTATGTTCAAACAGCTTTATTGGCCTGAGCCATTGAATTCACAAAGTCCCTCTAGACTCTTTGGGATATGGAAGACTAGAAGGTGAAATGAGAAACTTTCTGTGGCCAATGTAACAAAAATCCTTTCCTTTTATGTTTACACCAAGACTGCTGATAAAGTTCATAATCAGCCCATAGCTGAGAAATGTTGGAAGATGTTTTGACTCAGAGCAGGGAGACACAACACATTTGTGAAAACTTAATGCTTGGAAACTTGTGACACTTGTGAAACTCTGTATAGTTTGACTTTCAGCTAGCGGGGGAAATAAGGCCTGGTCTCTCTTCATGATTGCTTGTACAGTATAGAAGAGGTCATTAACAGGGAAAAGAAGGTTTAAGAAGACTGTAAGAGCGAAACACACTTAAAATGCTCCAGAAGAGTTATAGATGAATGTAGATACTTTGCAGATAGAGTTATGATGTAGAGCTTGCATTTTTCCTCTGTGTAAATTCCTCTGACCTTTGCCATCCTGATTTGTACCCTGGGCACATGACCCATAGGCTCTCTTGACTTCTCACTTCTGGTTGAATGTGGCCAAAGAGATGTATTAGGAGAAGATGGAAGAGAAGAATGAGAACAAACTGGGAAGTGGTCTTCTCTCCCTCCTTCTGTTGGGCAGCCACAGATGGGTACTTTTATCCACGAAGCACAAGTTATTAATCTTGGGACTGACAGGATCTGTAAACAGTCTATCCTTTTGTTTCTTTTGATCTAGGGTTGATTGCCACTCCACATTATTTCTTGTGGGGTACTATACTATCTCAACTGTCAGTTTGGCTGTTCCAGACACATTGGTCTGAAGTAATTTATAAATGAATTTTCTCTTTATTTTCAAGAATAGAGCAATTTCAACGATAAATTAAGTGGTCATTACTGATTTCTTTTCTTATACCCTTTGTAGATGGTCAACTTATCAACGCATATTACAGTTACAAATGTAGAGTATGCTCTTTGTTTCCCTTGGGCTCCTGATTTACTCAGTTAACTACCATAGTGACAAATGTTTTATTATATGAAGTTAAATTTTAATAATTTATTTTTCCACTATTTGTATTACGACAGTTCTAAAACCTTACAAAGGAGACAGTGGCCACTAATCTAGTAGTATAATATATAGATCTTGACTCCCATGAAAGATGCGTTATGAGAAATTCTGCCAACTTTCCATTTTTAAGTGACCTTTCCTCATATTTGGCAACACATGTCAGGGTTTGCAAGAAAATCATGAATCTACTAGACTCTGTTGTGTAATCTAATAGTTTTGTCTGATTTTTATGCTCAAAGGTTTTAAGAGCAGTGACTGTTAGGAGAATCACATGGCTGCTGGCAGCTTCTTTTGCAGTGTGTCTGACTCTCTCCAGGATTCTTCCCTGAACTGAATTCTAATATTTCCAGGAGTGGCCTGTGCTCTTGGTTAAGCAATCACTTTAAGAATTTTTTCTCTCAAAGGAAATCAGTGATGATGGTGTAGGCATCTTTTGGTCAGCCTGGAGAACTGGGACAAGAAAGGCTCCCAGAAGTCTATGAAAGTGACCCTAGCTGAGACTCCTAGCAGCTGGGGATATGGAGACTAAAGTAGAGACCTCCTGTAACCAGGCAGGACTTCCTGGAGGGAGGGGGACACCCACCCACCCATAAAACCTTTGACCCCACATTTGTCCTTCCTACAAGATGTACAGAGATAAAGAAGGAACAGATGTCGAAGAAATGGCCAATCAATGTCTGACTCAACTTGGGAACCATCCCATGGGAGAGAGTCAGCCTCTTACACTATGCTTACAGACAGAAGCCTAGCATGACTGTCTTCTGAGAGGCTTCACCGAGCAGCTGATGCAAACAGATGCAGAGACCCACAGCCAAACATTAAGCAGAGCTTGGGGAGTCTTGTGGAAGAGTGGAAGATAAAATTGAGGGAGCTGGAGGGTTCAAGGCCACCACAAGTAGACCTACAGAGTCAACTAACTTGGACCCATGGGGGCTCACAGAGACTGAACCACCAATTAAAGAGCATGCAGTAGCTGAACCTAGGTCCCCTACATATGTGTGGCAGATAGGCAGCTTGGTCTTCACGTGGGTCCCTTAACAATTGGAATAGAGCCATCTCTGACTTTGTTGCCTGCCTTTGGGTCCTCTTTCCCTAGCTAGGTTGCCTTGTGTTTCAGAGGGAAAGGATGCACTTAGTCCTGGTGTCACTCCGTATGCCATGGGGAGGGCTTCCCCTTCTCTGAGGAGAAAGGGAGAGTGTGGTGGAGGGAGGGGTCTGTGAGGGTGAGACGGAGAGGAGAGGCGGATGGAATTGTAGAGAAGGATATTATAAAAATAAGTGGTTTGTTTGTTGTTTTCTAAAAGTAGAGAGGAGAGCTACAATTGGAAGTAAAGTGAATCAAGAAATTAATTAATGGAAACAAAGAAAATGTTACAAATGAAGCAGAAAAAAAATTATTCTCTCAAGTAGAATAATAATCCATAGTAATCCTGTGTGTGTGTGTGTGTGTGTGTGTGTGTGTGTGTGTCTGTGTGTCTGTGTGTATGTGCATGTCCGTCCATCTGTCCTGAAAGTCGATTACATTTTCTGAGATCCCAGGCAGAGCTTCTGAGATAGTTAGTTATTTCTCTGAATTTGATGTATAAAATTTGCTTGCACATATAAACATTAATATGTATAAGTACATATGTATATATAATATCTTTACGAAGAAGCATAAGAGTATTTTAAGCTATATTTTATGAACAGTTACTTAATATTTTAAGTATTTATTTATTTTATATATGTGAGTACACTGTCGTAGTCAGATCCCATTACAGATGGTTGTAAGCCACCATGTGGTTGCTGGGATTTGAACTCAGAACCTCCAGAAGAGCAGTCAGTGCTCTTAACTGCTGGGCTATGTCTCTAGCCCCAATTACATATTTTTATTAATTTTTGAATGTGTACAAAACAGTGAGTTTCATTTTGTCATCTCTGCATATATACTTTATAAAATTTGACTTTTCATTCAGATGTAATCCTTTAAGAAACAAAATGGAACAATGTCAAAGATATAATGTTATTTAAAGTGGAGCCTAGATAGTATATAACAATGTTACCCTCTGATATTGGCCTAAGTGTGAAATGTCCACAATAGTTTCTTTTACTTAAACACTGGATCCCCTCTCTGTGTTGCAAGGTGTTTTTGTTTGTTTGTTTTAGGTTTTGATTTTTTTTTTTTTTTTGAGAAAGGGTTTGTTTGTGTAGCTCTGGCTGTCCTGGAATTCACTCTGTAGACCAGGCTGACCTTGAACTCACAGAGGTCCACTTGCTTTTGCCTCCTGAGTACTGGGATTAAAGGTGTGTGCCACTACTGCTCAGCATGCTATTTATTTTTTAAGATTTATTTTAATTATGTACTGGTGTCTCTGTCCGTGCAAACATGCAATGAGCACTGGTACCCAGTGGTGAGAGAGAGAGAGAGAGAGAGAGAGAGAGAGAGAGAGAGAGAGAGAGAGAGAGAGAGCTAGATTCCCTTGGAGCTAGAGTTACCCATGTGGGTGCTGCTAGAGCCTGAACTTAGGTTCTATGCAAGAACAATACATACTTTTTTTTTTTTTTGATAAAATTCTCACTATGTACCCTCAGCTGGCCTGCAATTCACCATGTAGACAGGATTGAACTTGAACTCATAGGGGTCTGCCTGCCTTTGTCTCTGTGCCTTTGTCTCTCTGTCATTAAAGGTGAGCACCACCATCCCCAGACAGAGTATGTACTCTTTTTAAAAAATTAATCATTTTATTTATTTATATCCCAAATGTTGCCCCCTCCCAGTCCCAGAGTTTTTCACTCCATCCCCCCCCTTCACCTCTGAGAGGGTGTCCACTCCCTCTGGCATCCCCCTTCCCTGGGGCATCAAGTCTCTATAGGATTAGGCGCATCCTTTCCCACTGAGGCCAGGCAAAGCAGTCCTCTGCTACTATGTATGTAGAGTGGAGCGGGGTCAGACGAGCTGGTAAATGCTCTTTGGCTGAGGGCTTAGTCTCTGGGAACTCCTATGGGGTTGCCGTCCCCTTCAGCTCCTTCAACCCTTCCAACTCTTCCATAGGGGTCCCCCAACTTCAGTCCAGTGGTTGGCTGTAAGTATCTGGGGGTGGATGTAGGTGTTGGGGGGAGAACATCTAGAAAGTCCCTGAGACCTAGGAATGAGAGGTTCTCAGTACTCAATGAGGGTGACCTTAGCTGAAATGTCAACAGTGGGGAGATGGAACCTGAAGAGACCACCTCCAGGAGTTATACACAGGGCCCCCATTGGAGGGATGGGGACATCAACCCACCTTCAAAATTTGTGACCCCAGAATTGTTCCTGTCTAAAAGAAATGTAGGGACAAAAATGGAGCAGAGACTGAAGGAATGGCCCACCAGTGACTGGCCCAACATGGGATCTATCCCATGGGTGGGAACCAAACCTTGACACTATTACTGATGCTATGTTGTGCTTGCAGACAGGAGCCTATACAGCTGTCCTGAGAGGCTCTATCAGCAGCTGACTGAGACAGATGCAGACACTTACAGCCAAGCGTTGGACTGAGTATGGACTCTCAGTCTCTGAGTTGTTTCCCTAGCTCTTCTGTGGTGGGGCTTTAGCATATTGAGGAAACTTGGGGAGGCAGGCCTACCTGGAGGAAGTGGTTCTGGGAATAGGACTTAAGGTTTATACTCAGGCCGTTTCAAGTCCATTTCTTGCTTTCAGATCATGCCACAAGTTCCCACCAATTGGGCAGAGATTCCCCAGCTCTGTCTCCTGAGCCAGGAAATTGTGAACTAAATACATATTTCTACCTCAAATTGTTTATCAGCTATTTTGGATATAGCAAAGCAAACAATAACCTAGCACACCACATGCATGAAAATAGTATGTGAATGGGTCAGACAAAATTAGGTCATATGTGTATCTACACACATGTACATGGTATCTTGAGAAGGATGGAGAATAGAAAGCATACACTGTAGTTAGGATCATTTTTGCATTTTGCGTTTTCTTTGATTGTTGTGTCAATGTTTTCTATGGAATCTTCTACACCTGAGATTTTTGTCTTCCATCTCTTGTATTCTGTTGGTGATGCTCGCTTCTATGGCTCCTGATTTCTTTCCTAGGTTTTCTGTCTCCAGAGTTGTCTCCCTTTGTGATTTCTGTATTGTTTCTACTTCCATATTTAGATCGTGGATGGTTTTGTTCAATTCCTTCACCTGTTTGGTTGTGTTCTCCTGTAATTCCTTAAGGGATTTTTGTGTTTCCTCTTTAAGGGCTTCTACCTGTTTAGCTGTGTTCTCCTGTATTTCTTTAAGGGAGTTACTTATGTCCTTAAAATCCTCTACCAGCATCATGTGATATGATTTTAAATCCGAGTCTTGCTTTTCCAGTGTGTTGGGGTATCCAGGACTCGCTGTGGTGGGAGTACTACTGGGTTCTGATGATGCCACATAGTCTTGGTTTCTGTTGGTAAGATTCTTGTGTTTGCCTTTTCCCATCTGATAATCTCTGGTGTTAGATGTTCTTGCTGTCTCTGGCTGGAGCTTGTTCCTCCTGTGAGTCTGTAAGCCTGTGTTAGCACTCCTACGAGACCAGCTCTCTCCTGCCAAGACCAGTGCACAGGGGGCTGCAGAACAGCCCCACCTCCTGGGTGCAGATATAGGCCCATAGGACCCTGTCCCAGCTGCTCTGTCGCTTCTGTGGCCTGTGCACGCCTGAGTGTACCCGCCTTAGAGAGGCATACACTGTAATTCCAGCATTTGAGATCAGAATCTGAGGTATAATGGAGAATCCAGCCTCAGCAACATAGTAAGACCCTGTCTAATAAAGACACAACAGAAGAACAATAGAAAAGTACAGTCAATTGTATTAGTTTTCTGACTTGACAACTTCTTTAATATTTGCTATTTGAAATGATGCTCAGCAAACAATCTTCTGAACTATTGTCTAGCATGTTTTTTCAGATATAAATTATCCATAAGATAATGCCTAAGTTAATGATATATCCATTTGTAACTTAGACTCTATCATCTATCTATGTATCTATTTATCATCTATTTATCTATCCTCTGCCCATAGGTATACTAGTAAAACAGTCTTATACAATTCCCTACCAATAAAAAATATTGTCAAAATTACTGTTTTTTTTTTCTTGCTAAATTAGTAGACAACATTAGCAAACGATTTTAGGGTTGTTTACATCACCTTTTCTTTTATTACAAATTGCTTGCTTTTAGGTGGTTGCTTTAGAGTTTAATAGTACATGCCTTGAGTTTACACATGCCTGGGTGCTGTTTGTACTTCCTGTTCTGTGAATGTTTGCATAAGCACTGCTAGCATGTAGTCTAAAAGATTGTTGACAATTTTCTTACTAACTTGAAGGTCATTACAAACTTGGGAAGTGAGCCCTTTTAGTCAGGTGACTTACACATATTATCATAAATTTGTGATGATTTTTTTTGTTGCTTACTGCAGATTTTACCAACACACATTTCTAAAACTTCTAATAAAATTCACCAGCGATATTTTTCTCTTCTTTTTAAGGGTATCTTTGTATATATCTCTAGAAAGCATGACTGGAAGAAATAGCAATATTATCTTTAGAAGTATCAGGATTCAGTTTTCTTTAAGTTTCGGTTTAGCCATAACACTCTTTGAAAATAATTTTCTTTGTGTTTATGATATTTTCCTGACCAAATCTGTGGTTGAAAACATTGCAAACTTTAGGTCCATAAGATGATTCAGTGGATAGAAGTGCTGGCCGTGCAGTCTTAATGGTCTGTATTTGATTCTGACAACCTATAACAGAAGGAGAAAACAGCTTGAAAGTTATCTTTTACCTGCACTCACCCACATCACGCACTCACACACACACACACACACGAAATTAAGAATATTTGATAAAGCTGGATATGGAGGCACTCAAGAATCTCTGTGAGTGGCTGGGCAGTGGTGGCGCACGCCTTTAATCCCAGCACTTGGGAGGCAGAGGCAGGTGGATTTCTGAGTTCGAGGCCAGCCTGGTCTACAAAGTGAGTTCCAGGACACCCAGGGCTACACAGAGAAACCCTGTCCCAAAAAAACAAAGCAAGCAAACAAACAACAAAAAAGAATCTCTGTGAGTTCAAGGTCTACACAGTGTGTTCCAGGAAAGTCAGTCAGGGCTATAGAGAGAGACTTTGTTTCAAAAACAAAAGGAACAACAACAATGAAAAGTTGGTAAGAACCTGACAAGTTTGATCTCATTTTCTTTTGTACTTCCTTGTTTAATTCGATTTTTAAAATCTCTTTTCTCAGACCCATTTTCACCTGAGCATCGAGTAGTGAGGTAAGGCTATTTCCTGTGTCTTTTCTCTTCTCTCACATATTGGTTTAATTTACTTTGTTTCGAACACTCACTGATGGTTACTTTCACCCACAGGCAGACCTGAATTCACTGCTCTGTAGCTGACCCCCGGAGCAGCTTGTATTTGATGAGGATTGGTTGGGAATGAATATCACCTTCTATATCATCTTCACTCTCCAGACTCCCAGGTCCTGGGATTACAGGTGTGCACCATAACACCAGCTCACTGGATAGACAGTGCTCTCATGGATGTGGTTTTATCCTTTTTCTCCTTCTCTTGTCTCAACTACCTTCTCCCTCTCCCTCTATGGTCATCTGATTAGTCACCCTTTATTTACTCTGCCTTTCCTTTCCTGGGATTCTAGCATTGGCTCCTGCCAGAAAGACAAGGGTGAACAGCGAAATGAGTTATGGCAAGTTATTACCCAAACTGGTAATCTACTCAAATCCATGCCATGTTTTTGTACAACTTATTAATTTTAAAATTAAATTTCTCAACATTGTATTTGCACTGTACAAAGTTCATGCAGTATCAAACCAGGTTGTGTCTCCACTTACTTTGAATTGCTACTCTCCTAGGCCAGCTCTTGCTCTGCCATCCCGATATTGGCCTTCATTTGATTTTTCATTCCTATCTTGTAACAGGCAAACACACAGCATTAGCAGCAAATTATTAATGTTTTAGCGATTGGACTGTTAGTAACTCTTACAGCTTGACCATGGTAGATAGGTTCTAGTTCATATGCTTTGGCTTCATTCAAATCAGCAAGCTTTCATAAAGTAGCTGAGACTGTGTTCTGAGTAGTACTAACAGAGTATCTTTAAGTTTCCAGTGTTAAGTTACATTGTTAATTTCTTTATCCATTGTTCTTATAAAATACCTCAACAAGAAGCAACTCAAATAAGTTTATTTCATTTTATAGTTTAAAGTACAATTCATCATGTCAGGGAAGCCAAGGCAACAGGGGCTTGGGGCAGCATGTCACATAACATCCATAATTAGGGACCAAAGACTGATGAGTGACTTTCCCTTTTTTATACGGTCCCAGACTCGTGCCTACGGAAAGGTGTGGTCGACTTTTAGTGTGAGTTTTCCCATCTCAGTTCACCCGATAAAGCTAACCTTCCACAGACATGCCCAGAGGGTAAATAATTGGAAGACTGTCTACTTGGTGATCCTGGCTTCTGACAGGTTGACAATTTGGGTTTACAGTTTTTTGGAAGAACACGCAGACCATTAACATATAAAGAAGTGCCAGGGACATTATTTTAAATTACTCATGAGAATGATTTTGATGGTTGTGGCATGGTAGGATTAGAGGAATTAGTTTATAGGTGGCAGGGTCATTATTCTGAGATCTGGCACAAACAAGCTTACAAAAATGTTAGAAGACACCGACTTTGAGAGATTTTTTTTATTATTAATCTTCAGTATTACTCTCTTAAGTATTATTTTATGATATCTTCGTGTTTGTCAGTATGTGGGGGATCGCTAGCTATCATCCAAAATTAATTTCTTTTTGAGCTAACAGAATTGTGACTACAGTCATTCTTCAGCTGTGCCTACCTTAAGAAACCGTGACATCTTATCTACACAGGGAAAGCAGGATAAACCTTCTAGCCCCAAACCAAGAAAGACTGTAAAATATGTCCATGATATCTTGCAGTGTGTGCTTCATTGAGAAAACCACCAGCACAGGCCTCACCTGTTTCAGGTCTTATGAACTTGAATCATGGGCATTGCCATTTAAAAGTCAATTAAAGATATTTAAAGGAGCCAGCAGCGGGATAATTTCCCTTCTTGGCTTTAAACGTTGCTTTCTGTCAATAGTGCTTTCTTCACTTTTCTCTGAACTGTACTGTTGATTAGAAGATGTTTAATAAGAGACAGTAGCTCTGAGCAATATTTTACATAGTGCTTGGTCTGGATAACTATTCATATCTAAACCGGTGTACATTGGTCCAAAGGTCCCAGGATGGTGTTATATGACTTCAGAACTGTTTTTAAATTCTTGAGCATATATTCAATGGCGAACTAAAATACAAGTACAGGAAGTGTATCTCATAGACTCCAACTGGTTTAAATTGTTGGTCCCACTGAGGATGATAAAAAATAGGAGAGCGGTAATACTGAGGGCAGTCAATTCTGTCACTTAGTACCTGGTTGGAGTTTTTCTGGGAAGGTCAGGTTTTGATGGGAGAGATGAAAGGCTTCAGGGGCTATCTTGGGCTTTTCTTATGCCACAGCCATGTGTATAACTGAAGAAACCTTTTCCTTTTTATCAATTTCTTAATTCTAAAATAAAGAAATATGGGTCTAGAATGATAGTTCATTGGTTACAAGCACTGACTTCTTGTTAGTTTGGATGAGGCAAGTCCCCAAAGGCTCATAGGTTTGAATATTTGGTTCACCAACAGCAGAACTACTTGGGAAGGATTAGGTGTGACCATGTTAGAGGGGATGTATCAATAGGGGAAAGCTTATGCCCATCTAGCTGCTGCTATGTCTCCTGCCATGATGATCTTGGACTCACCCTCTGAAACTGTAATACTCCAATACACTAGTTCATCTTTAAATTACCTTGGTCATGGTATCTTAGCACAGTAATAGAAAAGTCACTAAGATGCTGCTCTTTCAGAAGACTAAAGTTTGATTCCCAGCATCTACATGATAGCTCTTAGCTGTTTGTAATTCCAGTTCTAGGGGATCAGTGTTTTCTTCTGGTCTCTGCAGGCAGCAAGCACACATGTGGTGTACAGACATGCATTCAGGCAAAAAACAAAACCTCATATGATAAAATAAAATATATAGGTACAGTATTTTATAGATATATTTGATATTCCAGTTTTTGTTTCTATATTTTTTCTCACCACTGTGAAAATGGGCCAGAAAAAAAGGGAACAACATTAAAATGTATTGTCTTAGATGGGCAGTGGCATTGCATGCCTCTAATCCCAGCACTCGGGAGGCAGAAACAGATAGATCTCTGTAAGTTCTTGGCCAACTTGATCTACAGAGTGAGTTCCAGGATAGCTAGGGCTATACAGAGAAATGCTGTTTCAAAAGAGAGAGAGAAAGGGAGAGAGAATTTATTATCTTGTTTTTATTATTAATCACTTGTTTCATCAATGAATAGTAAGTGGTTTATTGAAATCAACAAATTATCCACAGGTTATTTTGGGAAAGATAGTTAGATGGCAAGAGACAGTATGTATAGATGAGTCTATTTTCTACCATATATATATATATATATATATATATATATATATATATATATTCATCTTCATGATTGTTTATCTTTTTATTAACATTTTCTATGTTCTAGGCTCTGTAAGTATCTTAGAAATATTAGCTGACCTAATATTACAATCATTATCTGAAGTACAAACTACTATGTTTCTATATTATAGGCATGAAATGGAGTCGTGGGGGCTGGTATAGCAGCTCTCCAAAAGTCATACAGGTAGTTTGACAGAGGGTTGGGGAAGAACAAGTAGTCACTGAAGTGGTAACAGATAAGAGTAACTATTGTATTGCTTCCCATCCTCATCCTTTCTAGACTGAACCTAAAGCCTTGATCATAACAAGCATGCACTCTACTATTGAGCCATATACAAAGCCCATCAGCCTCATTCTTTTTTTTTTTTTTTTTTTGGTTTTCGAGACAGGGTTTCTCTGTATAGCCCTGGCTGTCCTGGAACTCACTTTGTAGACCAGGCTGGCCTCAAACTCGGAAATCTGCCTGCCTCTGCCTCCTGAGTGCTGGGATTAAAGGTCTGTGCCACCAGGCCCGGCTGGCCTCATTCTTTAAAACATATATGTAACATGTGCACACAAACATGACTTAGAATAAAATGACACATACAAGAATGTATCTTGTTCTTATGCCATGTCATGCACTCTGCTATTATTATTAAGTATACACGGTACATTTTATTACTCATAACCACTCTACAAGGCCACAACTAAATATTTCTTGGTTACAGACATGTCAGAACAATCATGAGGTTGAACCTAATGATTTTATTTTTCAGTATTAAAAAGATAGAAATTCAGCCTGGTTAAGCACTTTCTAAGACCACAGAAACCACAGATGATGGTGCTGTGGCTTGCAGTAATGTTTATCTGACTCCAGACTGCATGCTTTGAACCGAAATTCTGTTCTGTTTCTGTTCTACAGAACTTCCTTTGTGTGGCTGTCTTTCCTGATCCTCTATTTCCTGTGTCCAAGCATACTTGCGCATGCTAGTAAATTAAACTGCTCAGAGTGGCTTCCTGACATTAAGACCACTCATTCCAACGTCTTTCCGATTAACACTCCCCTTGTGCACTTACCCTCATCTATCTCTGCTCTCAGGACTATGAAGTCAGAGTCTGCATTTTATTGGATTGTCTGTTTAAAAATAAAAAACAAACAAACAAAAAACTCCAGCTGTCTCATAAGCAGCAACAGATTGTTGAAAATTCAGTCTAAATCATAGGACACTGGAATAGTTCACCTGCTGTGGCAAATCAGTTAACCCATCCCTTTTGTGGAAAGATAGGGGCAGAGGTTGGATGTCTGTTTTCCAAATGGGTTACTTGTGTACATTTAGATATATGAGGCTTATAAGAAGAGTTTTGTAACATGTTTGGAAAATTCTGTGCTAAGACCCTTGCTGAATGAGAGAAAATGAGATTATAACGTTTTGTTTGAGTGGACAATCAAACATTGACCCAAACATTTGCTCTGTCCTAGTCAAACTGAACTTCACTCCTGAAAATGTTAGCAAAACTTTTATTGTATAGTTTAAAGAATAACATACTCAAAAGTGTGTAAATAAAAATCTTACTCTAATCCAGGGGAATTTACAAGGTTCTGATTCACATCCTACTAACCGAAGGAAAAGGCTGTTATCCATGCTGATAAAGAACTCACAGGAAGACATGTTTTGAATTAGGTAGAATATGAATCAGTTCCAGGAAAATCCCAGGAGCCAGAATGGAGAGTTCTGAAGGGACCCAATTATTATTTCAGTTTGCATAGCAAGAACCAATGCTAACAATAACAACAACAAAAAGCCAGAGTCAAAAGAATTCTGCTGAAATGATAGAATAGACCTGTACAATGACAATATGTGATATAACCACACACATGCACACGCACACACACACGCGCACGCACACGCGCGCGCACACACACACACACACACACACACACACACACACACAGAGAGAGAGAGAGAGAGAGAGAGAGAGTAAACTGATCGACCATCTCTGCTTCCAGCTGGATCAGGAAAGGGAAATTTACGAGATAGAAAAGATTAAACCGATTCATATATAACTGACATCATTCTAATCATCTTTATATTCCTTTACTAAGAAAATAATTACTTTGGTTTCAAATAGAAATTATTAGTACGTATTAGTAAAAAAAATTCAAATAGTATAAAATGATATTCAGAGATACTTTCTCATCAAATTCTTGTTTTCTTCTTTCATATTTTTTTTGTGAATTCACTTTTTTATATTCATTTATTTTCGTTTCATGTATATGAGTGTTTTTCCTGCATATAAGTTTGTGTACCACATGCCAAGTCTAGTGTCTGAGGAAACCAGAAAAATCCAGAGTTTCAGATGGTTCTCATCCTCCAGGTGGTTGCTGGGAACTGAACCCAGGTTCACTGTAAGAGCAGCTAGTACACTTATATACTAAACCATCTCTTAGCTCATTTCTTAGGCAGGGAAATTCATAACCAATGATAGATCTTTTTGTGCATTTTTTTCTAGAGATTTATTTCAAAATTATTTACACAATGAAAGTATACTGAATACAATCCCTTACCCTCAGATCTTTTCCCTAAACACTATAATTTTGAGATTATTATCAATGGGTATAAAATTGCTTCATTATTTTAGCAGGCTTTTAGTAGGGTGCTTGATGTTTACATATTATCATTGGTACTTAGTCAGTGCTCCCCTAATAGACACCAAGTTTTGTTTGAGTTCTTTGCTTCAACATGTCTATATGCATGAGTGTCCAGAGACAAATGAACAACTTGGTCTCAGAGCCCAGGCATGTAACTCATGAGTTTGTGCAGAAGCAAATACCCCACTGTACATTGTGATGCATGCCAGTCCACAGGCAAGAGTGGAGCGACCTATACTTGAGGTGGTGCATCTCTAAAATGAAGCTCTTGAAACGAACTTGTTTGGTCAAAGAACATGTGCACTCTCCATTTTAATACATACTGGCATGTTGTCTCTCAGAGCTGTTTCCAACTTATACAAAATATAATTTTGCCTTTGCTTCTATAGACTATATATTGAGACATATTTATTTTTCTTTTATAACATTTTCAAAAATTGAGAATTACAAATGCCGCAATTCATTTGTATATTAAGGATTTCTACCACGGAGTATATTTTACCCACTCTTCCTACAAAAAGAAGAAGAAGAAGAAGAAGAAGAAGAAGAAGAAGAAGAAGAAGAAGAAGAAGGAGGAGGAGGAGGAGGAGGAGGAGGAGGAG
>NC_034604.1:27993904-28016244 GCF_900095145.1 Mus pahari | reverse complement strand
GAGGAGGAGGAGGAGGAGGAGGAGGAGGAGGAGGAGGAGGAGAAGATAATGACATGAGAGGAGGGGCATGTCCCTTCACTTCCCTGTCATGATTTTACTGTCTATGTATCCCATGATATCATGCTGCATAGTAAAAAATTTAAAATATAAAGAATAAGGGATGGAATCACACTCATCACTGGTCCTGCAGATTTGAAATCGAGGAAATGGATATTGCCTCCTCTCTCAGTGAGGGGGCTCAGAGCAGAGACATAATTTTCTAGGGAATGACAAGAAATGAAGAATCAGAGGATGCCCCTATTAAGAGGCAGTTGTTGGAAGACAGAAGAGACACATGTCCGATGTTTATGTACCTCTTTTATTTGTTTTACTATTTCTAAGAAGGCCTATATTTGTAAGTGGTATCCAGGTGAAAATATAAAAGAATATTCAGCAAGAAGTGTTTCTGTCAGTCACTCTTCTCCTTGTCACTGACTCTGTTATTGTCCAGACGTACTCTATGCATTGTTTTGATAGCAATTGGCTTCACACATGTGTTTGAATGCTTGGCCATAGCGAGTGACACTATTAGGAGGTGTAGGCTTGTTGGAGAAAGTGTGTCTGTCACTGTGGAGGCAAACTTTGAGGTCATATATGCTGTAGCTTCTCCCAGTGTGGCACAAAGTCCCCCTGCTGCCTATGGATCAAAATGTAGAACTCTTGGTACTGTCTCCAGAACCATGTCTACCTGTATGCTGCCAGGCTTTCTGCCATGTCAATAATGGACTAAACCTCTGAAATTGTAAGCAGCCCCAATTAAATGTCTTTTATAAGAGTTGTTGTAGTCATGATGTTTCTTCACAGCAATAAAACCCTAATTAAGATACTGTATTTTAGCAAACTAAAATATGGTAGATAGATTGATATTATGTTATGTTTTTTTCCATTCCACAAACTGTGTTATCACAGTGTAACAATTAAAAACATATCCCTTAAAATACCTCGGCTAGAAATAAATGTTGCTTATTTTTCTTTTTATTTATTCTTCTGTCATATAATGCATCCCAACCATAGTTTCCCCTCCCTCCAATCCTTTCTCCTCCACCTTCTTCCCCAGATCCACCTCTCTGTTTCACTTCAGAAAGGGCAGGACTCCTAGAGACATGGCATAACAAGATGAAATAAAGTTAGGCAAGACCCTCATATCAACAAGGCTGGACAAAGCAACCGAGTAGGAGGAAGAGGGACCCAAGAACAGGCCAAAGAGTCAAAGACAGCCCCATTCTTAATGCTAGGAGCCTCACAAGAACACCAAGTTATACAACTCTAACATATAGGCAGAGGATCAAGCCCAAACCCATACAGGCTCCTTGACTGCCACCTTAGTCCCCGTGAGCCCCTGTGAACTATGCTTAGTTGATTCTGTGGGCCATGTTCTTTGTAAGTATGTTTAAAATGTTTAATATCTATTAAATTAATATTAATTTAATATTATTAATTTAATATTATTATTAATATTTAATATCTATTAAATTAATATCTATTAAAATGTTAATATCTATTAGGAAAATAGATATTTCATTTTTATCTTATCCCTTGACAATTACTTTTTTGTTCTCTGTTTCTATAAATTTGACCACTTTATATCTCGAATGTAGATTCCACGTACATATGAGGTCCCTGCAAAAATTAACATAATCAAGACAATCCCTCCCAGACATGCCTACAGGCCAACTTCATCTAGAAATCTCTCATGAGTCTTTCTTTGTACGTGACTCTAGAATATGTCAAATTGTCCATTGAGATGAATCATCATACCATGGTTTCTTTATTCATTCATGTGTCCATGGACAAATAAGTTGTTTATGTATCTTGGCTATTACAGTAACTATTCTATAAACATAAGCAGGTTAACACTTCTCTGAGATCCTCCCTGCAGTGTCTTGAGCATATGCCAGCCTGGAACTGATGGGTCATACGGCAATTTCGGCTATAATTTTTTGCAGTACTAGCAGACCATTTCTCATAATGGCAGTAACCACTTCACATTCCTATCAACATATTCTGCAGATTTTTAAAACAGATATAGAATCTAGAAAAAAGTGTTATTTCTATTTAAGTTTTTTTTTTTTTGAGAAAAATCTAGAAAACAACTTGAGACAAGTATAACCAAGATATTAGTTCAAATTAGTTGGAGCAAGTTGGGTAATTTAATAAATGAGTATAAGATCTGCTAATAGAAAACTAAAGAAACATAAGCAAAAACTGTGAAAGAAGAAGAAGAAAAAAGGTGATTTTGTGTATATCTTCTCTAGGCAAATCTTTCAGATTTTCTAAGACATGAAGTAGAGATTAAGTTCAACTGTGTAAAAGATTTTTTTCCTTTTTTTTTATTGTGTATTTTCTTTATTTACATTTCAAATGTTATCTCCTTTCCTGTTTTCTCCTCCCAAAATACCCATCCCATCCCCTTCCCCTTGCTTCTATGAGGGTGTTCCCCCACCCACCCACCCACTCCCGCCTCCCTGCCCTGACATTTCCCTACACTGGGGCATCAAGCCTTCACAGGACCAAGGGCCTCTTCTCCCATTGATGTCCGACAAGACCATCCTCTGCTACATATGCAGCTGGAGTCATGGGTTCCTGTAAAAGTTTTTTTTTAAGTCTTTAAATTTTTAAATTATATTTCTTTATTTACTTATGTTCTTTTAATCAGAATAACCATAAATGTTAGGTGCCAAGGGACTCGGGAGAGGAGGGATCTTTCAAGGAAAGGGAAATAGAACATAACACTATAAAGAGATAAACAAGAAAATAAAATAGGGGGTTTAAATGAGGGTGGGGATGGGAAGGCATGGTAAAGGAGGAAGTCTGGGGAAGGACAGCATTCACTAACAGCTTTCAGAGAAGCCAAACTCATATATATATATATATATATATATATATATATATATATATATATATATGAGTAAGATTTAAATGAAGTCACCATATAACGGGGAAGACAAGACCCTCAACCAGACATGCCACCAAATAAAACCACCAGTACCAGGAATGGCTTATATCATGTTGAGTCATTAGCCAAAGGGGTCCCATAGACCTCCACCAAAGAAAGCAAAACAGACACCAAAAACCAGCATAAGCTATTGGCAAGGTTATTGATTACCTTCCAGAATCTGACAGTAAAGCCCTGCTAAGACAATATTTACACTGTTGAGAAATCAAGCTGATGCCCAACCAGGAGCTTCGCCCCTACCAATTAATGTTCATGCTGCTAGAAGATACTTTTCATGATCCCAGAGCAGAAAAGTAATTGTCAGTGTCCGGCAGCTACCAACTCTGTGATCCTCAACAGTGGTCTACTTACACAGTGTACTGGTGCAACAGTGAAACAAATGTTATGGGAACAAGTGACCACTTTTTGATTGAATTTAAGACCCACTCCATGAGGTAGAAGCCCATGCCTGACATTGCTAAAAATACCAAAAGCTTGAGGAGAATAGATATGAGTCAATGGGAGTTTATTCTGTGAGAAGAACATAGGGATAAAAGGACTCTTACTGGCATATTGCTATATCCACAGATCAACACATCATTCAATCCTCATCAGAGAGGTTTCTTCTTGTGATAAATGACACTTAGCACAGAGACCCAGGACTAGACAGCGTACAGATAGGAAGAGACTTTGGAGCCCTCAGCCATAAACGGGATATCTTTATCTAACCATTCCCCTTATGGCTTAGGTAGGCTTCTATGTGGAAGAGAAAGCAGAAATACTGTAAGTGTTATGATGGATGAGTTCAAGGATATAACTTTTTCCAGACATAACAAGTCTGGTGAGCATATGAACTCACAAAGATTATGACAACATGCACAAGACCTGCACAGGTTCAAACAAAATCCTATCGATGAGAAGATTACACAGAGTCCCACCCCTAATGGAGAAGCTATTTGCAAGTGATCCCTGAAGGGAAAGGGAAAATAAATTGTCTCTAGTAGAAAGTCACTGAGTACATTTATCAACCACATCCCAGGGCAGGCCTATGCCCAGGAGTAATTTACCAACACAAAACAGACTCTTTTCCTGTGTGTGTGCACGCAAACTTTTTGTTTTGTTTTGATATGTTTGTCTTTTGGGGTATTTTGTTTGCATCTTTGTTTTAGTGGTTTTTTTTTTTGGGGGGGGGGTCTTTTTTGTGAAAGGGAAATAATATGAAGAGTAGGTAGGAAGGGACGGAGGATCTAGGAGAGCTTGAGAGGAGGAATGATAAGATCAAAATATATTATAAAAGCATTTTTAAAATTACATTTATTTGTTATTTACTTTATATCTCTGTGCTTGTGTGTAGGGGACCCATGTGTTATGGTGTGTGACTGGATGTCTGGGAAGATAGCAGGTGAGCGAATGTCTGGGGAGAACTTGGCTCAGGTAGCCAAGCTTGGCAGCAAGCACCTTTAAACACTGAGCCATCACAATAGCCCTAAAACAATCTTAAAGAGTAATTGTTATACAAATGTACTAGTTACTTTCCTATTGTTGTAAAAAGATACAATGACCAAGGCAACTTACAGACAAGAGAGTTCATTGGGGCATTACAGTTTCAGAGGATAAGTAAAAAACATCATTGGAGAGTAGGTATGGCACCAGAGCAGTAGCTGACAAATTATATCCTGATCCACTTCAGGAGACAAGGAGAGTTAATTGTAAATCGACAAGGAGAGTTAATTGTAAATCGCTGAGCTTTTGAAGCCCCAAAGCTTTCTCCAAGTGATGTAAATTCTTTCACCATGGCCACACCTCTTAGTCCTTTCTAAACATTTCCACCAACTGGAGACCAAGTATCCAAACATCTTTTGAGCCTTTGAGGGTAATTTTGATTCAAACCATGACATCGAAGAGCTAAAAACCTTAATATGCTCTTGTTGCTGAATTTTCTAAAAAGTTTTACACATTTTTATATTATACCCTTATTATATATAATGTGATAAATTTGACATATGCAAACAAACTTTCCACAGAGTAATCAGCATTATCCAATGCATTCTGATGTTTTCATGTGTCTCTCCTTTTTGTAGTAAAAATATGTAACAGTAGATCTGATAGCTTAATAAATTTCAAAGTGCACAATACCTTACTTTTTTTCCTTTTAAAAAATATTTTTACATATATGAGTACACTGTAACTCATCTTTAGACTGTGCTGTCTTCAGACACACCAGAAGAGGGCATCAGATCCCATTTCAGGTGGTTGTGAGACATATGAGGTTATCTAGGAATTGAACTCAGAACCTCTGGAAGAGTAGTCAATGCTCCTGAGTGTGTAGTTATCTCTCCAGCACATAATACCTTATTTTAACCATCAGGCTTATATTGTACAGATCTCTAGAACTTAATCATCTATAAACTGAAATCGACAACTTTCATTTCCACAAACCCTTGACAATTGCTCTTTTTTTTCTCTGTTTCTATGAATTTGGACATTTTAGATAGTTACATGGATTCATGCAGTGTTTTGCCTCTGTGCTTGTCTTAACTAATATAATCTTCTGAAGGCTTACCTTGTTTTAAAAGACAAGATTTTCTTTGTATATGCTAAAAATACTCCTGTGAATTTATTTACCACATCTCTTTATTCATTAATATATCCATGCATATTAGTAGTACTTCCATATTTTGAAAAGATTGGATAATTAATCTGAATAAATTACACATATATTTATTAGCAAATATGCACACATTAGTAAATATGTGGCCAAATCAACAACAATAGGAAATCCTTTTTTTTTTTTAAAGATTTATTTATTATATGTAAGTACACTGTATCTGTCTTCAGACACTCCAGAAGAGGGAGTCAGATCTTGTTACGGACGGTTATGAGCCACCATGTGGTTGCTGGGATTTGAACTTCGGACCTTCGGAAGAGCAGTCGAGTGCTCTTACCCACTGAGCCATCTCACCAGCCCCAACAATAGGAAATTCTTAAAGGAGAAAAAAGAAATAGGGAAAGAGAAAGAAATAGGAAAGAGATTTACTTTGTACATTATACTTGTAGTGGATATTCCTGGTTGTCAACTTGACTATATTTGGAATGAACTACAATCCAGAATTGGAAGGCTCACCAGTGAACCTAATCTGGAGGCTGGGAGATAGAAGTTTCTGATCTGGATCTTGGTATGGAGATCTTGAGGCATAGTGGCTATGGATTCCAGAAGATTAAGACAGGGAGATCTCCGAGTCCAAGGTCACCTGGGATTAAAGGTGTGGTGGCACACACCTTTAATCTGGGCTACACCTTCTGCTGGGGACCATATAAGGACATTGGAAGAAGGGAGTCTGGCTCTCGCTCTTTCGCCTTCTTGCGGTGTGGGACTAAGCAACTGCTACATCCTTGGACTTCCATTTACAGCTACTACTGAACCATTGTTGGGAATTGGACTGCAGACTGTAAGTCATCAATAAATTCCTTTACTATATGGAGACTATCTGTGAGTTCTGTGACTCTAGAGAACCCCGACTAATACAATACTCATTTGTATATTTTGAAACTTCTGGTTTCAAATATAAACCTATTCATAAATAAACAAATAAACAAATAAATATATTTAAATTCTACCTAAACAAACATAAACCCTCTCCTTTCAGAACTCCATTTCCTACTATTGTCCTTTCTTACTTGTGGTTTGAATAGGAATGGCCTCCACAGACTCATCTGTTTGAATGCTTGGCCATAGGGTGTGGCAATATTAGGAGGTATGGCTTTGTTGGAGGAAGTGTGTCAGTGGGGGTGAGCTTTGAGGTCTCAGAATCTCAAGTTAAAATTCCCTTTCTACTGCCTGCCTGATCCAGATATAAAACTCTCAGCTCCTTCTGCAACACCAAGTCAGCCTGCACACTGCCATGCTTCCCCACCATGATGATAATGGACTGAACCTCTGAACATGTAATCCAGCTCTAACTAAATGTTTCCTTTATAAGAGTCATGGTCATGGTGTCTCTTCATAGCAGTAAAACCCTAAGTAAAACATTATTTTATAATTTCTATCATTCTTTAGGATTCATAACTCTCCTTATTTGTGACACCCAATTCAATATTCGTTTACATATGATAGCAATTATAGGGTGACCTGAAGGCTCTATAATCTTTCCAATTCCTCGTATTAGGAAAACATGTACTTCAGCTGAAGAGGAAAATGGAACTACAGAGAGGGCAAGAGCACAGAAGGTCAAGGACAAGTTTTTCATGTTTCCTGGGTCAAAGTGATGTGTTACCAGTGAAAAAACAATAAGCAGCACTTCAGAAAAATAACTTACGGATACTTATCACAGGTTCTATTTATTTATTTATTTGCTTATATGTTCATTTTCATCGTGGCTTGAGAAAGAATTGCCACCCCCATAGGCTTCATATTTGAAAGTCTATGGCTGTTGGCATTGTTGGGGAGGTGGTTAGGTAGGCATTACTAGATAAAAAATGTCACTGGGGGAGGATTTAGAGATAACTTCCAATTCTGTCTTTGTCTCTTTCTCTCTCTCTCTCTCTCTGTTTCACTCTTTTGGTTCAAGATAGAAGTTCTATGCATCTGACCTGAAACCCTCCTTCTTGAGAACTAGCATGCAAGGTACCATGGAAGCTTACAACAGAGGGAAGCAAATACGAATCCTGCTGTTGGGATTAGGAAAATGATCCTCCCTAGGCTCACATGTCTGAATCTTTGTCCTCAATTGGTAAAAATAATTAGGAAAAATTGGGCCGTGTAGCCTTGTTGGAAGAGATGTGTCACTTAGGATGGACTTCACGGGTTTAAAAGCCCATGTGCCCTAACTGCTGTACTCTCTGGGTCTTGAGTTTGACTTGAGATGGGAGCTCTCAATTACTGTCCCAGCTGCCTGTTGGCATACTTTCACTCTGCAGTCATAAATTCTGACTCCCTGGAACTTTCTTTTAGAAGTTGCTTTGGTCATGGTATTTTAAAGCAACAGAGAGTAACTGATGCATATACCTACCCATGATATCTATGAATCACAACAATGACTAGCATGGTACCATATCTTGGCAGTAACCAAATGTTTTTTAGTTGGATTTAAGGCTCCCTTAACAGGAGAAAAACATGCCTGATACTGGAAACCTAGCCAAATATCTGAGACTAGTGTGGTGGTTTGAATGGGTATGGTCCTCGTAGACTCAAGGGTTTGGATATAAGGAATGGCACTATTAGGAGGTGTGGCCTTATTGAAAGAGGTGTGGCCTTGTTAGAGGAGGTGTGTCACTGTGGGGGCTGGGCTTGGAGGTTTCCTGTGCTCAAGATACACACAGTCACCTGTTGCCTGTGGACAAGGTGTAGAACTCTCAGCTCCTTCTCCAGCACCGTGTCTGTCTAGATGTTGCCATGCTTGCCACCATGATGATAATGGACTAAGCCTCTGAAACTGTAAACCAGCTCCTGTGAAATGTTTTCCTTTATAAGTTGCCTTGGTCAATGGTGTCTCTTGACAGCAATGAAACCCTAAGACAGTCAGCAAAGTTGTGGATCTTGGAGGAGAAACTCTTACTGCCACTTTTTAAAACCAGCATATTTGCTTTCTGTATTCTAAATATTTATCCTTGTACTCACAGATAAGTGAACTCTTAACCCTCATCAAAGAAATTTCTTTCTGCAAAAGACAGATTAAAATGCAGAGAACTAGGGATCATGTGATACTTCACTTTCAACTGATACACCTACAACTCAGTTTCTAAGGCTTATGGATTATTACAGAATCGAGGTGGAAAGATTTTTAAGAGCCAGATGAGCAGAAAATTTGCTCGAAGATTGTGATCCATATGTCAAAGGAGTTACATACACAAAATATTATCAACATGTCTGCTTAACCAAGACCTGAACACCACCACTGCCAATGGACATGCAGATATTGAAGGAGGAAAGCTCAAGGGGGCCTCAACCCTAGGCAAAGAACTATGGAAACTGGAGAATGTTAATTGTTGGGAAAACAGACCTCCTCAGGGAAGAGCCCCTCATCTGCTACCCCATAACAAATGGTAATCCCTGAGGTCACATGCATGAGGTAACATTACATCAACTAAGGGGCTGTATTTGTATATTTAGGGATATATATGTAACAGTAATTAAATAAAAAGTGGTCCTGAATTTGAGAGAGAATAAGAGTGCGCATGAGAGGGTTAGAAAAAGAAAAGGGAAGTGGAAGATGATATAATTGTATTATAAGTAAATTATGTAAAAAAGAAAAAGAAAAAGAAAAAAAAGAGAAGAAACAGTTATCATTGCTCTTGGCTATCACTGCAAAGCACTGGGTCTCCTTGGAGCACACCTGAGACCAGGCGATGGGAGGGGGAGGGCAGCTTGCTGTTTGTTTATTTTCTATACAATAACCTGTGTTGGGCAGGGAGATAAAAGCTGTACATGTGCTTTTAGCTTCCTACCCCGGTCGTAACGCCTGCTGTGTGCTGCCATGCTGTTGCCACCATTATGGATTCTAACCCTCTAGGACTGTAAGCCCAAATAAACCCTTCCTTCTGTAAGCTGCCTTGGCCATGCTGGCTTATCATAGCAACAGAAAAGCAACTACTACTGCATGCCAACTTTAAAAATAATTCAAGAAATGTCACAATAAAATATTACTTTCAGGCTGGGCCTTGTGTCATGGCTCTTTAATCCCAGCACTCCAGAAGCAGAGGCAGGCAGATCTCTGTGAGCTTGAAGCCAGGCTGGTCTACAGTGTGAGAAACAGGAGACTCGGGGTTACACAGAAATATCCCGCATTGAAAAACCGAGACCAACCAATCAACTGATCAACCAACCAAACAAACAAAAACTCAAAAAAACAAACAAAACAAAAATTCTTTACTCTCTGTGTTGATTTAAATTATATTAACAATTAATGTATCTAGATAAATTAAGCTGTATCCTCTGACACTGAACCCTAGATACAAATATTTCTTCAAAAAAACCTTTGATAATTGCAGTGTACTGTCAGGGCAGAGCCACTGCTTCAAAGAAGCAAATGATACCTACTGAGAATTCACTAGCTCATCCCCAAAGGAACAAAGGACAATAGGCAAATTGGGGACACTTTATTGATGCTGAGGTCACACTGGGCTAGACATGAATAATCAAGGTTCTGTAAGAGCTCTGAGACTCACGGAAGAGAGGTTGCAGAACAGAATAACATTCCACCACCCTGGGATGAGGACATATATCTGACAGACATATATTTGACAGACTCATATATTTGATTTATGATTCTGTTGCTTATTGTGTAAAGTTGAGGCTATCATTTTAACTCTGCAATCCCATTTCCTTGTGAGTGGCAATATCAACAACTGTAGTATTGTGAGGGGTAAATGAGACAGTCGTAAGCCCGAGGAAGGGTTATGTCCATTGTTATTATTTGTGGCTCTCCTTCTATTACATGATAGCTTATTGAAAACCAGGCTTATTGATGTAATTCTTCTAGAGAGGCATTTACTCCATGTAACTCTAGTGAACAAAAATATGGACCATATGCTCTAGAATTCAATGTTTAAAATTTTTATGGGTTGGCAAGACGGGTCAGTGAGTAAGGGTGAGTAAGGGTGTCTGCTGCCAAGCTTGATGACCAAAGATGAAACTCACAGAACGGAAGGAAAGAACCAACTGTTGCAAGTTGTCCTCTGACCTCTGAATATACTCCCTGGCTTGCCTTCCTTCCTCTTCCTTCTAAATGATAATAGAATAAAATAACACTCTAAATTCTTACTAATGCTTTAAAAGAACAAAACAAACAAACAAACAAACAAACAAACTTTTTTCTCTTCTCCCCTACCCCCTACCCCAGTGGCTAGAATTCATTTAAAGGAGTTCTATTGGAGAGAAAGATGTTTTGTTGAATTTTCTAAGTTTTCATTTAAGTAAAAATAAGGACTTTTTCTCTTTTAGTATGAATGGACATTTAAAGCTCACACCCGAACAATCAAGTGATGTTTGATTTTCAGAGCACTTTGTAGAGACCTCACATGGGCATGCCAGGGTGTATTAGCAGCATGGGACTGGGGTGAGGGAGAAGAGAGCTGGAGGGAAAGGAGAGTGGCCATGGTACCTTCTGGAAGGGGGAGCTGAGAACCTCGGTGACAGGGCCTCATCCTTCAGAGTGCTCTGATGTTAGAAGTTAAAGGTGAGTCACAAGCATTGTCCTACTCTGACTCTAACACTAGAAAATAAATTCTGTCACCATGGGAACCTGAAGCAAAGGGGAAAGGATGCAAAATCACAAGGAAGCTAACGCCCACCTGCAATTCCGGGGTTCTCTCGGGGGTTTTTCTTTTTCTCTTTCTTTCTTTTTTTTTTTTCCCCTTTAGACATAAAAAAGAACTTTTAAAGAAAACACACATTCATGATCAGGCTAACACATTTCTGAAGAATAGCAAATTCACCTTTAGGAGTAACAAAATGGTTATATTAGCCACTTGTCTTTTTAAACGTTGAAAATATTTTTTAGTAATAGTGTATTTAAAACACCAAATTAAGGGATTAATATTTCTACACAAAGAGAATAAAGTGGGAAGATCTAGCTGGCTGTAGCTCCAGGAAATGTATGACTCCCTCAGACTGACTTATATAAATAAATAACCCTTTCTTGGGCAGTCTTAGATGGAACTCATAGGTTTCCCCCTTTTTCCTCCCTATATGTCTTTTCTCCTATAAACAAAGACCCAAAAGTGTCCCCAAAGTGCAGCTTCTTTCTACAGTCTCTGTAAGCCTTGTTATTTTTCATAGCAACTAAAGAGGGAAAACATTCTTCCTGGGGCATTGCAAAGCATAGCTGTAAGGTGACAGTGGCTGGAAGGACATTTCTAGAGCTCTTTGCTCTCTGTGTATTTACTGCTAATTAAATATACTTTAAGGAAAGAGCAAATTAAAATAACAATTGTTAGTTAATTAGCTAACGTATGACAGGGAAATACATCAATGTACTGTGAGTGGATTTGCAAGAAAGTTTGTCCCTTTCGGAGAAGCTTTTTTTTTTTTTTCAGATTAGAACACCCTATTAAGGTTTGGCATAGTCTGGGCAAAGGGAGACAGTGCAGCAGTTCTAATGTGGACCTTCAGGCAAAGGACTGAAGTTGTTCCCAGCAACTATGTCTGACAGCTCAGGACACCTGACACCCTGTAACCTAATTTCCAGGGGTTTCCACCAAATACCCTGTAACTCTGGTCTCCAGGGCTTCCCATGCCTCTGGATTCCTCAGGCACCTGAACTCCCATGGGAGATTAGTTTGGGATAAGGAAGAGTATCAAGAGGGGAAAGGAGAAGACAAAAGAGAAAAATGAGAAGTGGATATTATCCACATACCATATCTTCATGTATGAAAATGTCACAGTGAAACTATGTTATACAATTAATACATTCTAATAAAATTTTTAAATAAAGAAAACATCTATTGCTTGTTGTAGCTTAGTTCTAGGACTACTTCAGCATTTTTAAAAGGGTGTGTGTATATGTCCTATAGACACCCGATTTTTGATAAAGAAGCCAGACATATACAATGGAAAAAAGAAAGCATCTTCAACAAGTGGTATCGATCTAAATGGATGTCTGCATGTAGAAGAATGCAAATAGATCCATATCTATCACCCTTCTCAAAACTCAAGTCTAAGTGGATCCAACACCTTAACATAAATTAAGATACACTTAACCTGTGAGAAGAGAAAATGGGAAATAACCTTGAACACATTGGCACAGGAGACAACTTCCTGAACAGGATTCCAATAGCACAGGCACTAAGATAAACAATTAATACATGGGACCTCATGAAACCGAAAAGCTTCTGTAAGACAAAGGACACTATCAATAGGACAAAATGGCAGCTCAAAGAAGGGGATTTTTTTTTTTCACCAACTTCACTTCTGACAGAGGCCTAATTTCCAAAACAGATAAAGAACTCAAGACCCAGATATACCATTCTTAGGCATATATCCAAAGGCATTCCCTCTTACCAGAGGACACTTGTTCATTTAAGTTCATAGCAGCTTTATTTATAATAGCTAGAAACTGGAAATAACCTAGATGTCCCTCAACCGAAGACTGGATAAAGAAATGTACTAAATTTATACAGTGGAGTATTACTCAGCTGTTAAAAAATGACATCATGAAACCTTCAGGCAAATGGATGGAACTAGAAAAATTCATCCTGAGTGACATAAACCAGACTCAGGAAAACAGATATGGTATGTACTGTATTGACTGTGAAGTAAAGCATAATCATGCTACAATCCACAGATCCAGAGAGGCTAATAAGGACAGCTTCAGGGGAGGGCAGATGCATGGATCTCCCTGGGAAGGGGAATAAAATAGATTTTGTAGGTAGGCAGGTCAAATGGGGATGGGAGCAGGAGGGATCAGATGGGAAGAGGGGGATGGAGGAAAGAAGTTCAGGGAATTGGTGCATTTTGGGGTGATGTTGAAACCTAGTGCAGTGGAAATTCCCTGGGATCTATGAGGGTGACCATAGCAAACACTCATAGTAATGGGGGTTATGGAGCATGAATCAGCCATCTTCTGTAACCGGACAAGGCTTCCAGTGGTGGAAAAAAAACCACCTAAACTGTTGGCCTACAAGTTATCCCACCTGCAAGATGTGCTGGGTAATGGCGGTAATGGACCACTTGTGAGAGTGACCAACCAATAAATGATCCAACCTATGGCCCACACCACTAGAGGGAGCCCATGCTTGATACTGCCTAGATGGCCAGAAATCAGAGGCTGGATGGCCAGAGACCTAGGATGGAACCAAACAAAACTAGCAAAAACAAAAAACAAAACAAAAAACGTCAACGAAATGAGTTATTCTGCTATGCTCATAGATGAGTGTTTAACCCAATTGTCATCAGGGTGGCAACTGATGAAACAGATGGAGAGACCCACAGCCAAACAACCTGCAGAGCTTGAAGGGTGGGAAGGGATTGTAGAAACCAGAGCGGTCAAGAACACCAGAAAGACAGGACCCAGAAAAAATCAGCAAGCAGGGCTCATAGATGCTCACAGAGACTGAAGAGGCAGTCATGGAGCCTGCTTTGGTCTATGCCAGGCTCTGCATGTTTGCTATGCGATGCTGGGGAGAGGGTAAGGGAGCACTGGGAGAAGTGGAGGGAGGGGGATTGGTTGGAATATAATGAGAATAAATAATGAAAAAGGTGTGTGTGTGTGTGTGTGTGTATGTATATGTGTGGTGTGTGAATGTGTGTGTGTGAATGTAAGTTTTGTTTGAGTGTGTATGAGTGTGTGTGTGAGTGTGTGTGCAATGTCCACAACTTTCACCTTACTAGGGAGCTACTTCTTAATAATCAAATAGAATGTCTTACAAAATTCAATAGCATACTTTTGACTAAGTCTTTTATTCTCTGACTATTTCTTTTATTCTCTGTCTGATACAAATGTTTTACCTTTGGTTTATCTTTGGTTTTACCTTAGTTTATCCTTTAAAAAAACCACTGTACTCTTTATTTTTATCATACATATTTTAAGTGTATGACATTTTCTTGAGTGCTGGACACTGTAAAGAAGAGTCCATAAATGCAGAGTAAACACTTCATCACTGAATAGCCTCCCCAGCCCTAAGTTTGTGACTTCTTTCTTTAACACTATACTTGGGAAATAAATATATTTATCTATATTATGTTCTAATAATTTTAAATGTTTATATGTGTGATTTTTATATGTGGACTATGTCTTGATTTGAGATAATAATACATTATCTTTGTAAAAATGAATGTATCACCAAGCACATAGTAATCTACATTTGTATATGTCAAGTAATAATCATGTTTTTATTGATTTAAAACATCTGATAATATAATGTTTACTGGTTTATACTAGTTGAACAATTGTATCATATTGTTTTTAACTCTCTGATGTCATAACATGTGCAGTAACAGATTTTAATGTAGAAAAATTCCATGTGGGCACTACTGTGTTGAGTGCCATTACCAGAAACATGAACTGCAAGAGTGAAAATAAATCAGTTAGATTCTCAGAGATCTATGGAAAACACAGCCCACTGAACATTTTTTTCCAGTCAAGGCTAAATGTGATTTTTATATTGCATTGACTTCTGGGTCTGCCTCCTGCATGCAGGCACATGGTTACTAAGGCACACGACAACTGTGTTGCTCTCCAATGATGGAGTGATCAAATAGGGGAGTTTCTATTCAAGTCTGAGTGTCTGAACCGCAAAACCAGAAGCAACAGTAAAGTTTATCTTTAACCAATAGTTTCTTATAAAACGTTGACAGCAAGTAATCAAATAAACTGTTAGACATATTTCATAAATTGAACCTCCCATTGTTTGAGTCATAAGCTAAAATGCGGCAAGACTGTAGTTTTAGGATGTGTTGCGGTAATTCTTTCCAACACACATATGCCCCAGCGATGAAAACACAACTCAATTAATATGAATACATGCTGTGCGCCTAGATTGGGCAGATCTACCGCCACACTACCATCTTCCACATCTGTGAGACCCCTTAGAACTTGCAGTTTCTCCAGGCCTTGCACTTCTGCTCTGCTTTTCTTCTTCCTCCTCCTCTGTGTCCTCTCCCTCTTCCATTTTCTCCTTCTTCCCTCTCTCTCCTTCAGCTCCACCTTCCCTTTTATCTGCCCAATCACCAGCTCTCCTTTATTTTACAAATTAAGGTGGGAAGCAGGTTTACAGGAAACCACCTGAGTGCTGACTCATTCCTTGTTCACAACCACTCATGGGAAAATGAAATTAACATCAAATATAATTAGCCCTAGGGCTATCCCCAACAAAGATGGGCTAGAATCACAATTTATTAGAAAACATGAAAGACAATAAACTCTAGGGTGTTTTTTTTATTCATAACCATATTACTCAGGTATTAAAAACCCAATTTAAATGACTATATATGTTAATTATGAAAAAAATTAAAATAAATAAATAGCATAAATAAACCATCTAATTTACACTGCTCAATAATTTTAGCCACTTTCTAAGGCTACTAATGCGTAGGTATCTTGGAGTCACACTAGCAAAATTATTTGATATTAATAATATATCAATGAAGGCTAGAGAGATGGCTCAGTGGTTGGGAGTGCTGACTACCCTGCCAGAGGTCCTGAGTTCAATTCCCAGCAACCACATGGTGACTCACAACCATCTGTAATGGGATCTGATGCCCTCTTCTGGGGTGTCTGAAGAGAGAAATAGTGTAGTCGTATGCATAAAGTAAATACATACATCTTTAAAATCTATATATCCATGAGTATTTTAAATGCTATATTTCATATTTTGTTATAAGATGATCTTAGTGGTTCTGTAGTAATCTGCATGTAGCCTGTAGCTCCTAACATTTTCAGGGTGCTCAGGCTGCTCCCAGAATTTGGTGAAGACCAGTGCTGCCGTATTAGAGTCACTCTGTGAACTCTAATGTGGAGATTAGTTTCTGGGGTCAATGTATCAGGCAAACCCTCATAGGAGGCATTACACCTGATATTACATATCAAACCCTCTGAAGAAATCTGCACCTGTTACGGGAATGTCCCACCCATTAGCAGGTCCAACATGGTCAGTGTTTTCTCCAGGGACTAGCAAGTATTTTTCGGTTAGTTCTGCTAGGAAGCAGAAACAGAAAATACCCAGTTTTCTACTTCATTCAGTGTGACACTCCATGCAAGGGAGGAGTTAGGGATTCTTTTCTCAGGAAAACTTACTTATGGGAAATTCCATCAATGGGATCGGGATGCCAGCAAGTGGAAAAAGACTTGGGCTACCAGAAGCCAAGAAATAAGTATTGTCAGTCCAAAGGACAAAAATAAATTAGTTTTTTTTTTTTTTTTTTTTTTTTTTTTTTTTTTTTTTGGTAAGCACCAGATAAAGGGGTTTGTTAGAATTGAGGAACCATGTGTCATGAGCTCGGCTGTGACTTAAAAATGAGAACCAGATGCTCCCAAGATGCACTCTGGGATCAGCGGTGACAAACCTGTTTACTGTTATTGTCTTGTACTCATATTTCTTTTCTTTTTTAGACATTAATTTTTTTTACACTCCATATTTTACTCCCTCCCCCACCCCTGTCCTCTCTCCAACTGTTCCACATCCCACACCTCCTTCCCACCCCCCTGTCTCCACATGGATGTCCCCACCACCACCCCACCTGACCTCTAAACTCCCTGGGACCTGCATTCTCTTGAGGGTTAGGTGCATCATCTCCGAATGAACACAGACCTGGAAGTTCTCTACTGTATGTGTGTTGGGGGCCTCATATCAGCTGGTGTGTACTGTCTGTGTTAGAGATCTCAGGGTTCCAGATTAATTAAGACTGCTGGTCCTCCTACAGGGCCGCCCTTCTCCTCAGCTTCTTTCAGCCTTCCCTAATTCAACAACAGGGGTCAGCTGCTTCTGTCNNTTGGTTGGGTGCAAATATCTGCATCTGACTCTTTCAGCTGCTTGTTGGGTCTTTGGAGGGCAGACATGATAGACCCCTTTTTGTGAGCACTCCATAGCCTGAGTAATAGTGTCAGGCCTTGGGACCTCCCCTTAAGCTGGATCCCACTTTGGGCCTGTTGCTGGACCTTCTTTTCCTCAGGCTCTTCTCCATTTCCATCCTTGTAATTCTGTCAGACAGGAACAATTGTGGGTCAGAGTCATGACTGTGGGATGGCAACCCCTCCCTCATTTGAAGCCCTGTCTTCCTCCTGTAGTGGGCTCTACTAGTTCCCTCTCCCTACTGTCAGGCATTTCATCTAAGGTCCATCCCTTAGAGTCCTGAGAGTCTCTCACCTCCCAGGTCTCTGGTACATTCTGGAGTGTCCCCCACACAACCTCCTATCTCCAGAGATTGCCTGTTTCCATTCTTTCTGCTGGCCCTCAGGGATTCCGTACTTTCCCCTCACCCAATACCAGATCAGGTTCCCCTCTCCCTCCCTATTCCCTCCCAGGTCCCTCCCTCCTTCCTCACTTGTGATTGCTTTCTTCTCCCTCCCAAGTGGAACTGAGGTGTTCTCACTTGAGCACCTCAGCTTGTTGACCTTTTTGAATTCTGTGGACTGTATCTTGGGTATTCTGTACATTTGTTTGTTTGTCTAGCATTCACTTATTAGTGAGTACATACCATGCATGTCCTTTTGGGTCTGAGTTACCACACTCAGGATGATATTTTCAATTCCATCCATTTGCCTGCAAAACTCAGGATGTCCTTGTTCTTAATAGCTGAGTAGTACTCCATTGTGTAAACGAACCACATTTTCTGTATCCATTCTTCTGTCCTGGGACATCTGAGTTGTTTCCAGCTTCTGACTATCACAAATAAGACTGCTAGGAACATAGTGAAACACATGCCCCTGTGGCATAGTGGGACATCTTTTGCGTATATTCCCAAGAGTGGTGTTGCTGGTTGGTCCTGGAGTCAACGGTGACGTGATGCTGGGTGAATCTGTGGTGGTATTTTCTGGAAGGATTAATTGGGTGGAAAAGACGCTTTTCCAGTATGGGCACCACCTCTGGCAACCCACAAATAAAGACACTGAAGGAGCTGCTTTTCCCTGCTCGCCTCTGCTCCTTGCTGGTCAGTACATGAACCCTGTTGCCACCCTGTACTAACATCCAAACCTAACTCCTTCTGTCTTTTGACCTGATCTAAAGACCAAGAGGTCTCCAAAACTTATTATTATATGTAAAGCAAAAGGGATCATCTGTACTTGATGAGCAATTAAGATACACAGTCCCAAGGACAGTGCTCAAGCCTTCAAGTTCTATCCAAGGGAAGTCCCTGAATTTATTTGCTGATTCATTTTTGACTATTAAGAAAAAAACTTAACACCAAATTTTTGTTATGAAGGCTTCAAGAGAGTATGTGGAGGGAAAACATGAAGGCATGAGCTTTTATTCACAAGTTTGACAGTAAAACGAAAGTAGTAGAAAATATCCCATAAAGAACAAGAATATACCAACCATTACAAATTCATCCCTGTCAACTTGATAACCAATCACAGATCCTGTGCCATGCTTAGTGTCCAGATGATGACAAGAAGGCTCTAATTCTTATGTAACTGTTGTAACAATATTAAAAAATATTGAAAAGGCACTGTTCTTCCCCCAGGACAGATGGCAAAGTCCCTTGAGGAATGCTTATTCCTTTAGTATCCCATGACTCAAATGTAATAATATAGATTTATGACACTTACTACTAATATTACCTTGATCTGTCTTACATTACATGCTCAAGAGATACAGTAAAGTAATATGTATACTCTATAAGCAAAAAAAACCCATTAATTTTATTTTACATGTGTTTAGGGTTTCTGTCTTTGTGGTGATAGGGAATATGTATTAGAGTGTGTGTACGGTCAGAGGACAACTTGAAGGAGCCAGTTTTCTCCTCCCATTATGGAGGTTCCAGGAATTGAACTTAGATTGTCAGGCTTGGAAGCAAGGGCCTTTACCTGCTGAGCCATCTTGCTGGCCCAAAAGTATATTCTTTTTTTTTTTTTAAAGATTTTATTTATTTATTATATGTAAGTACACTGTAGCTGTCTTCAGACACTCCAGAAGAGGGCGTCAGATCTTGTTACAGATGGTTATGAGCCACCATGTGGTTGCTGGGATTTGAACTCAGGACCTTTGGAAGAGCAGTCAGGTGCTCTTACCCACTGAGCCATCTCACCAGCCCCCAAAAGTATATTCTTAATACAGTACAATAGAACTGTTTACCACGATTACACTCCCCATTTCTGTAACTGGTTACATTGTCACACTAGTAATTTTACCAACTTTCATCCACTACTCATTCCATACACCCTCCATCCAAGCAATCACCTTGACAGCTCTTGGTTCTTTAGTTGCAGCAGTGACCCACACAGACATTTTAAGTGGAGCTGACTCATTTGTAATCTTTCCTGGATTGGATTGTTGTAATTCCCTATCTGTCCTTGATCATAGGACATGGTAATACTAGGAGACATCCTAAAGAAATCTCTGCACTTTACATTCATTCCTTTCCATACATTAACATTCCTTACTTTTATTGTGGAGAATCACTTTCGCCCCAGTAAACTAGATCAATCATACATCCTAACACTGTAATGTCTTTCTTATTCCTGTTGACTCAGAGGCATCAGGAGCCCAAAGTGGCCCAGGGGAAGTCTTAGTTTCTAGTTCAATGGAATGTTTGCTGTATCTCTTGGCTGAAGCCCTAAGTTCTATCTAGGTCATCAAAGCAAATATTTTGACAGTGAGTCAAGTAGGGGATGAATGAGTGGTAACTTTCCTTCTTCTATCCCTTGATTCCTGAACCTGGGAATCCCAGCTATATGTGTTGTACACTTACTCAGAGCATATATAGCCTTCTAGAAAAAATCTCCCACAAACATCAAGGTTTTTGTCATATAGTTGATGATATGTTTCTTTAAAAGGCCTATTTCTATTCTAGCAATCCAGTTGCTTTGAGATGGTGGGGAACATTGAAAGACCAGTGACTCTGATGATGATGATAAGCTTCATTTTGTAGACTACGGAGCAAGTCTCTTGATCAGAAGCAGTGCTGTGTGGAATATCACAATAGTAGGATAAAGCATTCATCAAGTCATGGGTTGTAGTTTTTCCAGAAGTGCTATGTGCATAAAAAGCAAATACACACCCAGAGTATGTATCTATTTCCACAAGGCCAAAGTGTTGCCCGCTCCCTGACTAAAGTGTTCCAAAATAGTCAACCTGCCACCAGGTTGCTGATCACCCTGAAGAATGGTGCTGAGTTAGGGAGTCATTGTTGGTCTCTTCTGGAGGTCAGTTTAGCACTTGGAACCAGCTGGAGCAAGGTCAGCAGAAGTTATATTGTTGAGCACATTTGCAACTTCCATAACTGTGACCACGTTGTTAGTATGCTCTGCTCATTGGACAATGACAGGGATTGCCTAGGGAAGAGATAGTCTACTGTCTTAGAAAGGGCCATCCTATCTAGCTGATTATGAATTCTTACATGACTGAGGTCATCGTCTGATGAACTCTTACATGGGACACAAGTATCTTCCTGTCAGTTGCCCATGTGCAGAGATCCATCCATAAAAAGCTCCCTCAGAAGCTTAAGAGATGGCTCAGCAGTTAAGAGCACTGACTGCTCTTCCAAAGGTCCTGAGTTCAATTCCCAGCAACTACATGGTGGCTCACAACCATCTGCAATGAGATCTGATGCCCCTTTCTGGTGTGTCTGAAGACAGCTACAATGTACTCATATAAATAAAATAAATCTTTAAAGGAAAAAAAAAAAAAGCTGGTCTGGGCCGGCGCCCTGAGCAGACCTTGGGTGCAAACTCTGTACCTAGCCTCACAACACCCAGAGGCAGCTTCATTCCCAGGCGCTCCAACAAGTGTGGATCAGAGGTGAGGAGGTGAAGAGGACACAACATCTGTCCACAACACTAGGAGTAACTAGGTCTGGACACAACATCTGTCCACAACACTGGGAGTAACTAGGTCTGGCAGGAACCAGGCACATAGGAACTCTACCAGACCAGTGGCACGGGTTCCTTCTGGTCTGTTTAGGCCAGCACCCTGAGCAGATCTTGGGCAAAAACTACCCAGCCAGCTCCATAATACACAGAAGCAGCTTCACTCCCAGTTGCTCTAACTTGCCCAGGACCAGAGGATACCAGGATCCCAGGAGGTTGGTCACACCAGGATCTCAAGGTCCCAAAGGCAACTTGACTACCAGGGGCTCGGCCACACCCAGGATCTCAGGATCCCAGAATCACAGGATCTCAGAGACAGCTTGACTCGAAGGAATTTTGACACAACCAGGATCACAGGAAGGACAGGCTCCAGTCAGACGTAGCAAGAGCAGGTAGCACTAGAGATAACCAGATGGTGGGAGACAAGCTTACAACAAAAGCAACAGAAACCAAGGTTACTTGGCATCATAAGAACCAATTCTCCCACCATAGCAAATCCTGGATACACCAACACACTGGAAAAGCAAGATTCAGATCTAAAATTACTTCTCATGATAGAGGACATTAAGAAGGACATAAATAACTCCCTTAAAGAAATACAGGAGAAGATAGGTAAACAGCTAGAAGTCCTTAAAGAGGAAACACAAAAATCCCTTAAAGAATTACAGGACAACACAATCAAACAGGTGAAGAAAAGGAACAAAACCATCCAGGATATAAAAATGGAACTAGAAGCAATAAAGAAATCACAAAGGGAGACAATCTTGGAGATAGAAAACCTAGGAAAGAGATCAGGAGTCATAGATGCAAGCATCACCAACAGAATACAAGAGATAGAAGAGAGAATCTCAGGTGCAGAAGATACCATAGAAAACACTGACACAAAAGTTAAAGAAAACCCAAAA
>NC_034604.1:27975379-27986514 GCF_900095145.1 Mus pahari | reverse complement strand
AAATAAATCTTTAAAAAAAAAAAAAAAAAAAACCCAGTAAGGCAATGGCCAGTTAAAAGCCCTTAGAGCAGTTACTGGTTTCTCTGGCATTTGTGGTCAGGATTGAGTCTAGGACTTTGGGGACTCCCCTGTGGAGCCACATACTCCCCCCCCCCAGTCCCCTCATGTCCCCTCCCCTCAATGTTCACCTCTGGCCCCTGCACTTCCAAACCTTTTCTAGCATGGAAAATACTTTATCACATCAAATGGAGTCCCGAAATCAGAGGGCAGCAGGCCATTCTTAAGACTTGTGGCAGGAAACTCACTTAAAGGGAAGCCACCTCCCTTTGGAAAGAGGTCCTTGAGGTAGCCCCCCTGGATGGCGGTGGGTGATCCTGATGACGCTGATATGTAGACTTGGATCACTTATCTTGCCCACTGCCAAGAAAGCCAGGAAGGGAAGTCCCCCCTCCCTCCATTTCCTGTCATTATATTTCACTAATGTGTGGGTCTCTCTAAGCCAGGGCCCACCACAGACCATTCAGAGCCCTATCAGATGACTGATGATGATGAGAAAAGTCCTGAGGACTGTTCTGTTGCAGACTTCACAGTTAGAGATTCATAGAAAAAAAAATGCTTCCTCAGTCTCAGCAGCACACTCTGGCCCTACCCAATCTGCCCTTTATGCCCCCCACCACCACTTTGTAGCACCCACTCCTCTCCCCCTTCTACTACCACCCCTCCTCCCCTCCCTCTTCTACTACCCAGCAGCTCTTCAACCTCCCAGACTCAGCCATGGGCCCAGAAATCCAGAATTTATGGCTAATGTCCACCCCACCACCTGGGCTAAGCCTCTAAATTAGTATCCTTTATCAGGTTGGAGACTTAAAAGAGCTCAGGCAGGCAGTCAATGAGAATGTCCTTGGACTGAGTCTTTCCTCCAAAGTCAAATTGCCACGTTAAACTTGCCCCAGGATTGGGAGATTTCAGCAGTTTCTCTGTAGGCGGCTGCTTTTCCTACAAGGGGAGGCTTTCTTCAGATACTAATGCTTCCAGCAGGTCAGGGGGAAATCAGGACTGAAATGATATCACCTGGGGCTATGAAGAGCTTTTTGGTCAGGGAGTTTTTTCCACGGGAGCCCAGCAAGCAGCCCAACCAGCAAGATATTATGACCAGGTGTGCCTCTGTGAACGTCAAGCCTGGGCCAGAATCATCCTGCTCTCCAGTTTACAAGACCCTGCTTCCTCTCTGCTTTTCCTCCATCAAAAACTGGAAGAGACTCTCCCTCACTATTCTTAGAAATAACACCAGCTCAGAGAGAAAAACTCCTGACCCCACAGCCAGGAACCTCCTTCTGAATAACATCATCTGGGAGAGTATGGCTTCTGAGTGTAGGCTTGCCTACTATGGCCTCAAAGATAAACTCTCAAAGACAGATGGATTCCAGCCACTCGGGATATTGAGACAGCATCCCACCAGACTGCTTCCATTGCTTGGGACTTCACAGCAGCAATGAAAACAGAAGGGGTTTGCTTTAAATGTGGCAAAAGGGACCCTGGTAAGACAAGTGCCCTAAGGAGACCCCCTCCACCAGAAATGCCACCCCCTCCTGACAGTCTGTCCTTGGTACTGTAGGGACTTCCACTAGAGCAGGGATTGTCACTTACTTTATGACAAGGATGGCAAGCCACTAAAGCCTTTAAACTTAAAATGGGACAGCCCTCAGCTCTGGTAATAAGAGGATAAACTGTTCCAATAGAGGCTTTATGGATTTACAGTGTCTCAGAAGGCTCCTACCCAAAGATAACCGTAGAAATAGGTGACAATCCATTCAAATGCCTCGTTGATAAAACAATTTTAAGAAACAAGAGGCCCCGAAAGACTGGGAACTAATTCTGAAGCCTCAGTTTCTAGGCCTAGGAGGTTCCTTCATGCCCTTACCACCAAAATAAGCCTACAAATGGGAGGACCCTAACAGGTCTCGGGACCTGACATGGCCTCTTGTGGACAACATCACCACCAGTCTTGTAGGAAGAGATATCCTGGAGGCTAGGGAAATTACTCTCACTAGTCAGCTAAAAAAGTAGGGTAAATGATTATACCTGTAGAAATACTTATAAAAACTTTAAAACCCCTCCCAGTTACCCCCAATTCTAAGGGTCACTGTTAATTGTTGGAGTCTAGGAATCACCACATTAACCACTTAGACATTGATCTCAGTCAAATAGGGATGGTTTATTGAATGCCACACCCCACAACTGATCGATCAGGGACACAGATCAGACTCAGGGGCTGACTGTGACCTTAGGTCAAGAACCTATAGAGCTTTCTGAGCCTGAAATCTATAAACATCTGTGCCAAGTTATTCCACCAATCAAAATTTAGGGATAAGGAATTTCCTTAGGAACATGTCTTTGTGGTATATTTATCCTGCTCCCATTGGTTGGGGTATTTGATTGTGGTAGGGAACTTGCCTTGTCTAACATTCATGTCTTAACTTGCCAACCAAGATGTCTTTTACCCATGTATATGTATGTCTCTTTCTGCTAAGTAGGATGTCAGTTCTAGGAAGGTCTTGGAAACTTAATCTTTACTTGATTCCTATTCAAAATGGAAATCTTATTCCAAAGGGTTTCTTATATTGGTGCAGGTGTCTCTCTTATGTTGGAATCCATCCAGAGGAAGTTTATAAAAGCAAATACCTTTAAAAGCTCATATATAGGTGTAGGAAGTGCTGCTGGGTGATTGGCTCAGGTCTAAACTTATTGGGGCTAGCTACACAAAGCAGTTCTAACTGACTTCTGTTGTGACTGGTTTCAAGACCACCGAAGCACAGAACATCATATTAACAGCAGTAACACTGTATGAAAAAGAAATTCCTCATGACATTAGTAACAGCACGAGATGGCAGCCTAACCAGGTAACAGTTACCTAGGCCTTAACGTTTTTTACCCAGACTTTACTTAACATTAAATATAACATTCCCTGTCTTGACTGGCTTTGGGTCAAACAATGACCTCGTATCAAAGGAGAAACGACGTGCTCACACAGTCAGTAAAAATCAACTCCAGCTTCACCATATTCTCCCTCTCCACAGTCCATGAAACATTTTGTATTCACTATAAAAAAGAGCTTAGGGGATGTAGACTGCCGTAAAATCTAAGGGCAACTAAATAAACCATGATGGTTTGGGGGCTCCTAAAGGGAGATGTCCCATACTGCTGCCATTCCTGCAAATGTCCCTCTCCTAGCAGTAGACATTAAAGACTCCCTTTTCTCTATTCCTCTCCATCTGTGGGATTGCCAGTGCTTTGTGTTCTTAATACCACCCCACCCCATTAACAACTCCAGGCCAGCCTTATGATATGAGTGGACAGTCCTCCTCTAACGATGGCAAACAGTCCCACCTTACTTAGACAAAGGTCTCCACAGTTATCTTTTGATGGAAGACTCTTCTGTAGTCCCCCCCAGCCTTGAGCAGGCTGATTCAGACCTTGCTGCCACTGTGAATGAGATCACCTGGGGTGGAGCCTTTTGACCTAGATGGTTTTCTTGTTCTGTCACCTGCTCACTGCTCTGCTGCTCTTCTCCAAGACGCTGCTACCTGCTGAGAGGCTGAACCTGCTTCCTGAGAAATTCCTGAGACAGTCAGAGAAACTAGGGATTGACACCTTACTGCCAAACTAGGGCTGTCAGCCTAATTGCTTACAGGCTGGCAACAGGCATCAAGAATGGATCAGCGGGAGATGGGCTTTCCCCCTTTATAAGCACAGACTGCTAGTAAACATTGGACCTTGATCAGCACTTTGTCTTGTTCTCCTTTCTCTCGCCCTTCTCTCTCTTTCAGCTCTGGCCTCCCACTCAGGAATCCAGTTCATGTGGCCACAGGTGGCTACAGGAACCTGAGTATGGGTAGATCACTTGAGAGAACTCTGTCTTGGTAGAGCTCTACAGGAAGATTAAGAAGATGTATCTGGCGCAGTAAGCAACATTTTATATTCATGCTAACACTGGCTTTAAACTTCATCTTTTCAAAATTGTTGCTATAGATGCAAAAGGATGCAGGCTAGACTGAGTCAGTGTTGGCCCAGAGCTGGTATTAGCTAGGGGTTGACAGTGGAAAATGGGAGTGAAAAAGAAAACAGGCATTTGCCTGCAGTCAAGAACTGCATCAGGTGAGAGGAGTAGGGCTTAAAATAGTAAAATAAAATAAAAAGAGTAAAATTCAAAAAATATATATAAGGAGAGAGAGAGAGAGAGAGAGAGAGAGAGAGAGATCAAGAGAGAAGGAAAATGAATTTCAGAACTCTCCCAGGGACAGAAGGAAATCTGGAGACATCCGGCCTTCTTTCTGCCCCCTATAGGAGACACTCTTAGTTCTGGTTACATCAAGTTCTCTACCTTCTCCGTATTGTCTGTGTTTGGTGCACCAGTATGTCCACATGTCAATTCATGTCTGTCTTTGTTTCATCGTTATGAATGACTGTTGTTCTGTTTCATGTGGCTGTCCATCTCTTGATCCAGTCAGTTTACACAGCAGAGGCTGATTTAAGTTGCCTTAAATCTGAACCTTAGCCAGGAGTGACACACAGCAGGGTAGCCCCTGCTGAAAAACTGTTTGACAACAACAACAAAAAGAGTCTGCAACTTCTTAGTTCTAAGGCAAAAAAGCTGACAGCTGTTTTTTCCTAGAAAATTCTCTGCAATTGTGATTATTGGGTTCAGCAAATGACAAAGTGCATTTTATCATAAAATTATGGCTAGAAAAAGTAAAAATTTTTGATTGTCTAAATTTATAAGATTCATGTAGCCACTTCACTTGGTTTCTGACTGGTCTTAAAGGTATAAATATGCTCTGCATATCTTGGTCATAGAGTATTGGCTTATAAGTTATTGGGTATTACTAAAAAGGTGTAACACTGATAACAAGAAAGTTAGCTTTAAATTGGTAACTCAGGGTTGGAGTAGTTTTAAACAACATGTGGCATTATCCAGCCCCAAAACTAGGCCTCTAGGATACTTCTAAATTGAGATAATATTTTCTGTAATTCTTGTTTTTTTTTTTGTTTTTTGTTTTTTGTTTTTTTGTTTGTTTGTTTTGAGACAAGGTTTCTCTGTATAGCCCTGGCTGTCCTGGAACTCACTTTGTAGACCAGGCTGGCCTCGAACTCAGAAATCTGCCTGCCTCTGCCTCCTGAGTGCTGGGATTAAAGGCATGTGCCACCATGCCCAGCATTTTCTGTAATTCTTATCTTAGAAAGTACACTTATAGAGATAAGATTTAAAACAATGTCTTTTTAATGAAGCATTAAAATTTGCACTGTCATGCATTCATATGTATAAATTGGCAGCCACACTTCGTAACATTAAAGTGATGTTTCTGGTATTGACTTTTAAGATAATAAATTGTTTAAAATTGGGTTTTGTTTACCAAAAGTTTTATATATATATATATATATTCTAACATTGCTCTTTCCTTTAATGTGACCAGTTATTCTAACTCAATCATGGACTGATCTAGTAATAATTCCAATATTAGAGATCCCTATTATGAAGATAGCTAAAAATCTTTATTAGCTAGCAGAGTTAATTTGGAGCACAGCAGCCTCCACTTCTTCCAGAGAAGTAACAGCCTTTGTGTTGATTCTCAAAGCCGCATCCCCCACACTGGGAGGCCAGAGTCTGAGCTTGATTGTTGCTTATTTGCATCTGAATAGAGTACCTGGACTTCCCCAAAGAAGCCTTTATCCTGTTGCTTTTCAACTCTCTGCTTTGTATTTCAAGCAGGTCAGTCACCGCCCTACAGCCTGTCTGCAGCAAGCTTGCAGGCTCACCTCCAGCAAGCACAGGTAGCATTAACTCATCTACATGAAGAAACATATTGAGTATATATTATGGCTTTGGTCTGATTGGGAATAAGGTGTGCTATGAGGGCTGGTTATCCAATGATGGGCAACTACAGTTTCTGAACTATATTGAATTAAGACAGAGGTATGTGCCAAGAGGCCGTGGTTTATTAATAATACACCACAGAGCAATGTTTGTGCAAAATAAACACAGGCAAGCTGCACATACTTCCTTGACGGATAAGAATAGTTCATAGAAAACCTAGTTCCAAGCCAGGCACAGCCGCCAGCCACCATAATTCCCAGGCAGGACCATGGAGCATAAATAAATTTTATGCCCCAGTCCAGCTAATTTTTATTATATATTTAGGGATGAATTGTAGTCTCCCACAGCCTTAAGCAGGCTGATTCAGACCTTGCTGCCACTGTGAATGAGACCACCTCGGGTGGAGCCTTCTGCCCTAGATGGTTTTATCATTGTCACCTGCTCACTACTCTGCTGCTCTTCTCCAAGATGCTACCACCTGCTGAGAGGCTGAACCTGCTTCCTGAGAAATTCCTGAGACAGCTAGTGAAACTAGTGATTGACACCTTACTGCCAAACTAGTGCTATCAGCCTAATAGCTTACAGGCTGGGGACAGGCATCAAGAGTGGATTGGTGGGAATGGGCTTTCCCCCTTTATAAGCACAGACTGTTAGTAAACATTGGGCCTTGAGCAGCACTTTGTCTTGGTCTCTTTTCTTCTTTCGCTGTTCTCTCTCTTATAGCTCTGGCCTCCCTCTCAGGAACCTAGTTCATGTGGCTTGCAGGCAGCTACACTCTTCCACCCCACCCCACCCCAACATAAGAATCAATTAATATCTTCCCTATCCTCCCTAAGATTTGTGCTCCTCACAAATACAGCTTAGTCCCCCTATCGAATTCTTGGGAATGGAAATTCCCTCATCTTAATACCTCCTTCCCTCCTCCCCTGACCCCTCTCAATGCTTCCCTTTTGCCTTTCTTCCTGGCAATGGTGGCAGCTATTTCCATTAGCATCTTGCTTCATGAACACTGTGGGCCCTTACCCACATGACAGCTACAAAACACTCCTCCTTTTAATCTATCCTTCCCCTTTGCCTTGTTGCAAATATTTGTTGTATAATATTCAATTGCACTGTGAACCCCAAGATTGTGTTATTTGCTGGAAAAAAAAAGAGACTTGTTTCTAGTTGTGTTTGTCACTCATCTTTAACCCCAAACAAGGACACTAAAGTTAGTTTGTAGAAAGAACACCCATGTTTGAAAGTGATGTCTAATTGAGTAGCAGGCAAAGTGATGAGTCAGAGAAAGATTGGATAGAATAGGATGTGCCCAACTCTCACGAGAAGAGAGAGGAAAGGAAAGCTACTTACAAGCAGTGCAGAGAGCAAGAAAGGGAGAGGAAGCAGTTTAACAGGAGAATATTACAGAGAGATTGCAGAGAGATGATAAGCTAAATATAGATCAAGACAGAAGAAGCCAGAGAATGAGAAGAAGCCAGAAGATTAGAACATATTACCAAAGTTAGTTTGAGGCCCAGCAGAGCAAAAAGTCAGAGACTGAGAGAGAAGTCAGATTGAATCAGTCAGCTTGAGCCCAAACAGCTGAAGTGGGCAACTAGCAAGAGTTCAGAAAGTACAAGAAAGGGTGAGCTTATTTAGCAGCGAGTCTCAGAGGCAGAAAACATTCTAGATTAGGTTGTATGGATAGAAGCTGAGGTAGCCCTGAAACAAACACAACACCTGGAGGGAAACTTCCAGGAAAATCTTGACCAGGCCATGGCATCTGGCAGATAACCTCCCTCAAAAGGGTTGCCTTACAGCACAGGAGAGCTCTGGACCTGCTGACAGCTGATGGGGGGGGGAGGGGGGGATTTGTGCTGAAGTAGGAGAGAATGCTATTTCTATTTTAATGAATCTGAGCTGGCAGAACAAAACATACAGATAATTAAGGATCTCCAGTCAGATCTCTGAGCCTGCCATGCCCTGAGTACTTCTACCCCATGGTACTCAAACCTTTTGGTAGTTTGACTTCTTCCTTCCCTGACTCTGTACTAACCATCAGGCCCTTCCTCCTCCTGGGTCCCGTTTCATCCAATTTCTAAAACAGTAAGTAAGCAACAGTGCCAAGGTCACTACCAACTAGGATTTGGTTCAGTACCAAGCCCTCCCCAACTTAGAGACCATAATGATACTTTCCCTTTATAAAATGAAAAGAGGGAGACGTGGAGCCAGGGAGCCATGGGACCACGGGAAGCAGGCTCAGAGCAAGAGTGGGGTTCATGTCCAAACCCCAGAAATCTTGTCTTGAGATGGTCAAGAGTAGGATCATTCTCCCCTATCCCTGGCCCATTGCCTGCATGTCCCAGCACACAGAGCCCTGCACCTCCACCTCTGCCCGTTCCACCCCCAGGAGGTCACATAGCTAGGTAGCCAGCAATAATGTCATGTCCAGCAGCAGCTGGAATTCCCCCTTATTCCCCCGAAGCATGCCCCTGGCCAGTGATGTATACTCACCTCAAAAACTACTACTTACCCCAAAGGTTTAAGTAACCTTTGCTCCCCACATTAAATGAGCTGTCTCACTGAAGCTGTCTCCAAAAGGTCTGTTCTTGTTGCATTCACAGCTGCCTGATGTCTCTTCCACTCCCAGCCATTCCCACTTCTCTCAGAATCTGTTGGTCAAGATTGAGAGCCAATTATGCCAATACATGCAGGGAGGCACATCCTGAATGACACAAGATACCTTTAGTTACATTTAATCTTCTATTACTCAGTAGTATAGTTGCTCAAATAAATAGTTGTTTTGAGTTCTTGCTAAATATCCAAGTCATATTAGCAGTTATATGTGCTTATTTTATAGTCAGACTTGATTTGGTGTAAAAAAAAAAAAAATATATAATTCAGGTGATCCAGTAAAAAATTTTGGTTGTTAGGCTCTGAAGTCTGTGATGCCTGAGTTAAATGCATGGGCAAATCATGAAGGCTTTTTAAAGGAGGGGCAATGACTAGAAGGGGTTTATTGTTCTTTAAGAAATCCCAAGGAGGAAGTATAAGACTCTGAGAATGTCCATATAAATAATAGAAGCAGGGAACAAGGATAATTTTTTTCCTAATAGAAATAGCAAGGGAAAGAGGGGCCTGTAGTCTAAAGTTTATCAAAGGCAGGGCATGTGTTGGTGAACTTTATTGGATAAATAAGGGCTTGCTTATGTGCCCACACACGCAGCATGATGTAATAATAGGTTGGAGGAAAGGGTGGGCCACGTGGTACATTTTGGTTGTTTGCTTATGTGTGTGTGTTGTTAATTTTAGATTACTCATTTTCTTGGAAAGAACAAAATGGCTTTTACATAAACATAAGATAGAGTAAAATATAAACGTGGATAAATATTAGTAAAGTAAGATTCAGCTAAGAGATTAAGATGTGCTAAAAGCACAGTTACTAGAAAAGGTTCACACTCGGTGTGTCACACATTTGACAGGACATAAAAAATGCTTATGATTTGTCTTCAGCAAAACAGGAATAAGCTCGGCAGCAAAAACATTTCTTTTTAAATTGTCCAGGAAGAAATTTATTTTGTTAACTAAGTACTTAGTACTGGGTAAAATACAAACAGAAGTTATCCCTCCCCATTATCCAACCACAATCTTGCCTTTACTTATACATGAAATGGGTACAATATGAGTTTTTTATGCAATAAGATTTTTTCTACAAAAAAATAGAAATACTCTGAAAACATCCATTTTGATAGCTCACACATAAAATGAACTCTACTGCAATTATAGTCACTAAATAGTCCTTTTACCTCTCACAAAATGCAAATGCATACTGGCTAATTATTTGCAAACCCAGCGACGTGACATAAAAAGCACACACACACATACACACACACACACACATAAGCACACACACAAACATACCACAGGCTGCAACTTCAATCTAATTCTGCACAGCATTCACATTGAAAATGTAAAAATCAAGATTTAGTCAGGTGCAACTGGAATTTTTTTTAACTTTCATTTAAAAAAAAAAAATGAATAAGGGGGCTGGTGAGATGGCTCAGTGGGTAAGAGCACCCGACTGCTCTCCCGAAGGTCCAGAGTTCAAATCCCAGCAACCACATGGTGGCTCACAACCATCCGTAACAAGATCCGACTCCCTCTTCTGGAGTGTCTGAAGACAGCTACAGTGTACTTACATATAATAAATAAATAAATCTTTAAAAAAAAAAAAAGAATAAAATTTATTTTAAAAATACAACAGTTTTGACTTGTTTTTTTCCTATAGGAAAGTATTTATTGCCTAATGAGAGTGAACAATATCACTGCAGTGTTTTCCTCATATAGGGCAATTTAAATATCATTGCACACACGCTTTAGACTTGGCAGATCATAAGAGTGAGATGGTAGCCATCTTTTGATGAATATGAAATAAGTAAGTAAAAATTAAATATTTTTTATACTGATGTTTGGTATTGACAATCAGTAGTGTGAGCCTTATATAGGAAAGAGCAGAGTCTAATATTTTTTTTAAATGCTCAACATGTCAATGCAATTTAGGCTAAAGATATTTAAAATATTGTTTCTTTTTTTCCCAATTTTTAGTAGGTATTTACTTCATTTACTGTAGGAGGCCAAGGTCCCTCCCCTGGGCTACCCGAAGCTGCACTTTAAAAGATGGCACCTGTAGGCTATGGAGCTTGTGGTAAACAGGTCCATATATGGTGGTGATATGTTCCTGCTCTTCTGGTTGGCTGAGGCTGCTTGCCTGCTGTGATTGGAGTGAAAAGAGTATAAAAGGGCTTGTATCCCAGGGCTTGGGGGAGATGAAGAGGGAGATGGAGAAGATTGTTCAAGGTTTCTGAATGAACTGCTGTTAGAAGAACTGGTAGTCGTGTCTTCTTGCTGGTGGAGAGAGGACACAACAATTTACATTTTAAATGTTATCCCCAAAGTCCCCTATACCCTCCCCCCCCCCACTCCCCTACACACCCACTCCTCCTTCTTGGGTCTGGTGTTCCCCTGTACTGGGGCATATAAAGTTTGCAAGACCAAGGGGCCTCTCTTCCCATCGATGGCCAAATAGGCCATCTTCTGCTACATATGCAGCTAGAGACACGAGCTCTGGGGTTACTGGTTAGTTCATATTGTTGTTCCACCTACACAGTTGCAGACCCATTCAGCTCCTTGGGTACTTTCTCTGGCTTCTCTATTGGGGACCCTGTGTTCCATCTGATAGCTGACTGTGAGCATCCACTTCTGTGTTTGCCAGGCGCTGGCATAG
>NC_034604.1:27949870-27975368 GCF_900095145.1 Mus pahari | reverse complement strand
TATTTCTTTCTTAAAGTCCTTCATCATCATCATGAGAAGTGACTTTAGATCCATGTCCTGCTTTTCTGGTGTGATGGTGTATCCAGGACTTGTTATGGTGGGAGAGTTTGGTTCTGATGATGCCAAGTAACCTTGGTTTCTGTTGTTTCTGTTCTTACGTTTGCCTCCTGCCATCTGATTATCTCTAGTGCTTGCTGCCCTCAATATATCTGATTGGAGCCTATCCTTCCTACAATCCCAGTTGATTCAGGAATTCTCAGAGTCCGGATTTCTCTGTGATTCTTTGATTGTGGGCTCCTGTCAACCTGAGATTCTGGGTGTGTCTGAGTTCTTGGCAGTCAAGCTCCTCTGAGACAAATACTAGTGTGACCCAGTTCCTGTTTCCTGGGATCCTGTTGTCCTAAGATCCTGGGCATGTTACAGTGCGTGGAAGTGGTGTCTCCTTTGAGGACCATGGAGTTGTCTGATCTGTTTGAAACCAAGGTAAACCTGAACTGATTAAAAGGAACCTGAGCCTCTGGTCAGGAAAGGCTCTGGTGTCCTTGTTCCTGCTGTCACAGGCCCATCAGTCTTGGATTGGAGCAGCTGTTGTGTTCCACTCACCAGTGATCCCAAGATCGCTTGTGCAGTCCGCTAGGGACCGTGGGGATGTCCGCCAAATCCATGCCCTAGGTGACCCAGTGGTGGCACAGACTGGAAGGGATTTGTGCCCCTGGTCAGGCCAGTTCTCTAATTCTCTAGTGCTGTCTCAGGTCCCATGCGCGATTGGATTAGAGCAGAAGTTGTGTTCTACTCACCAGTGATCCTAAGATCGCTTGGGCAGTCCTCTAGGCACCATGGATGTGTCCACTGAATCCATGCCCTAGGTGACCCGGTGCTGGTACAGACCAGAAGGCTGTTTTGACTTTTTTAAATCATCAAAATAATTTATAATAATTAAATGCCTCTTAAATACACATGATGTCTTCTGAAGCTAAAAGTAATATGCACTCAACCAGTTTTTAAAATCTATTTGGAACATTAAACATGATAGAAGTAGAAAAGAATCTCCTATAATTCCTCTATAAAAGGAAATTGTAACAGGTTCCTGATTAGACAGAAACCATTCCATATCCAAGGGAGAAGATGCAGTATAACTGTGGCTTCATAGAATGAATTGTGTAGTGTTCCTTCTGTTTCTATTTTGTGGAATAGTTTTAAGAGTATTGGTATTCCGTCTTTGAAGGTCTGATAGATGCACTAAACCCATCTGGTCCCGGGCTTTTTTTGGTTGGGAGACTTTTAATGGCTGCTACTATTTCTTCAGGGGTTATAGGACTGTTTAGATTGTTTATCTGATCCTGATTTAACTTTGGTACTTGGTACTGTCTAGAAAATTGTTCATTTCATCCAGATTTTCCAGTTTTGTTGAATATAGGATTTTGTAGTAGGATCTTATGATTTTTGAATTTCCTCAGTTTCTGTTGTTATATCTCCCTTTTCATTTTTCTGATTTTGTTAATTTGGATACTGTTTTTGTGCCCTGTGGATAGTCTGGCTAAGGTTTATCTATCTTGTTGAGTTTTTCAAAGAACCAGCTCCTGTTTTTGTTGATTCTTTGTATAGTTCTTTTTGTTTCTACTTGGTTCATTTCAGCCTTGAGTTTGCTTATTTCCTGGTGTCTACGCCACTTGGGTGTATTTGCTTCTTTTTGATCTAGAGCATTCAGATGTGTTATTAAGCTGGTAGTATATGCTCTATACAGTGTCCTTTAGAGGCACTTAGAACTGAGTTTTCCTCTTAGCACTGCTTTCATTGTGTCCCATAAGTTTAACTATGTTATGCCTTCATTTTCATTAAATTCTAAAAAGTCTTTAATTTCTTCCTTTATTTCTTCCTTGATCAAGTTATCACTGAGCAGGGCATTGTTCAGATTCCATGTATATGGGCTTTCTGTTATTTTTGTTTCAATTGAAGACCAGTCTTTGATGAGAGTGGGGTGTTGAATTCTTACACTTTTATTGTGTGAGGTGCAATGTGTGCTTTGAACTTTAGTAAACCTTCTTTTATGAATGTGAATGCCCTTGCATTTGGAGCATAAATGTTCAGAATTAAGAGTTCTTCTTGGTAGGTTTTTTTTCCTTTGATGAGTATGCAGTGTCTTTCCTTATCCTTTTTGATAACTTTTGGTTGAAATTTGATTTCATTTGATATCAGAATGGCTACTCCACCTTGTTTCTTGGGACCATTTGCTTGGAAATTTTTTTTTCCAGCCCTTTACTCTGAGGTAGTGTCTATCCTTGACACTGAAACACATTTCCTGAATGCAACAAAATTCTGGGTCCTGTTTACATATCTATTTTGTTAGTCTATGTCTTTTAATTGGGGAATTGAGTCCATTGATATTACAAGATATTAAGGAATAGTGATTCTTGCTTCCTGTTATTTTTATGTTATTTTTGTGTTTGTGTAGCTATCTTCTTTTGGGTTTGTTGAAAGATTACTTTCTTGCTTTTTCTAGGATGTAGTTTCCCTCCATGTATTGGAGTTTTCCATCTATTATCCCTTGTAGTGCTGGACTTGTGGAAAGATGTGGTGTAAATTTGGTTTTGTTGTGGACTATCTTAGTTTCTCTATATATGGTAATTGAGAGTTTTGCTGGGTATAATAGCCTGGGCTGGCATTTGTGTTCTTTTAGAATCTGTATGACATTTACCTAGGATCTTCTAGCTTGCCTAGTCTCTAGTGAGAAGTCAGATGTAATTCTGATTGATCTGCCTTTATATGTTACTTGATCTTTTCCCATTACCGCTTTTAATATTCTCTCTTTGTTTTGTGCATTTGGTGTTTTGATTATTATGTGACAGGAGGAATTTCTTCTCTGGTCCAATCTATTTGGAGTTCTGTAAGCCTATTGTATGTTTATGGGAATGTCTTTCTTTATGTTAGGGGAATTTTCTTCTATAATTTTGTTGAAGATATTTACTGGCCCTTTAAGTTGGGAATCTTCACTCTCTTCTATACCTATTATCCTTAGGTTTGGTCTTCACATTGTGTCTTTGATTTCCTGGATGTTTTGGGTTAGGAGCCTTTTGCATTTTGTATTTTCTTTGACTTTTGTGTCAGTGTTTTCTATGGTATCTTCTGCACCTGAGAATCTCTCTTCCATTTCTTGTATTCTGTTAGTTCTATGTTCACATCTATGATTCCTGATCTCTTTCCTAGGTTTTCTATCTCTAGGATTGTCTCCTTTTGTGATTTCTTTATTGTTTTGCTTCCATTTTTAGATCCTGAAAGGTTTTGTTCAATTCCTTCACCTGTTTGGTTGTGTTTTCCTGTAATTCTTTAAGGAATTTTTAATGTTTCCTTTTTAAAAGCTTCTAGCTGTTTACCTTTGTTCTCTTGCATTTCTTTAAGGGAGGTTGTTTATGTCATTCTTGAAGTCCTCTATCATTATTATGAGATGTAATTTTAAATCAGTTTTGCTTTTTTGGTGTGTTGGGGTATCCAAGGCTCGCTATGGTGGGAGAATTGGTTCTGATGATCCCAAGTAGCCTTGGTTTCTGTTGCTTTTGTTCTTGCCCTTGCCTCCTGACATCTGGTTATCTCTGGTGTTAGCTGGTCTTGCTGTCTGTGACTATGGCTTGTTTGTCCTGCAAGTCTGTGTGTCAGTACTCCTGGGAGACCAGTTCTCTCCAGGAGGAATTTGGGTAAGGAGAGCTGTTGCACAGGGTCAACTCCAGAGTATAGATGGAAACTGTAAGGAACCTGTACCATGCTGCTCCTGGGTTCCTGTGTCCTGGGGGTTCCAGGTGGGTCCCTCAGAGGAGAAGTAGTGATCCTACCTGTGCTCACAGGTGTGTCGGTACTCCTGGGAGACCAGCTTTCTCCTGCCGGTATTTGGGTTTAGAGCGCTGTGGCACAGGATCAGCTCTGGACACATATGGAAACCAGAAGGTTAGAATTCTTTTTTAACCACAATCAATTTATAACTGAAGAAGTAAAATTACTCCTTAAGACAGAAAATTATTATTTAAAAGCTAAGTGCAGTCATTCACCACATTCGTTACATGGTATGGGGCATGCAGAATTCAAACATGAATTAGATATGGTCCACTCCCTGAGCACCATCTGTGATGGGGCAGGAGGGAAAGGCACCAGGACAGTTGCTCACATGGGCAGAAATGGAATGTAAAAACATTTTTAATGTAATGTAAAACAGCCATGAACTGGAGAGGTCAATTTTTATTAGACCCTTAAGTATGCTTTTAGACAATGCTACACCTGAGAACACCCCACACACACACTCCCCCCCACACACACACACCAAAGATGCCAGTGAAGTGATGAGAGAATTATTCACAAACTTAGATCGAATCTTTCTTAAAATAAACATCTCAACATTAATGTGTATAGAAAGTGTGGTCAAAATGATATATTGTAATTATATTCCTCTGATATATGACTTGGTGAGAGACAAAAGTCTAAACTATTTGGATGTCTAAATATATTATTTTAGGTCACAAATAAATTATATCAAGAAAATTATATCATCAAGTTACATAAAATATCCATTTGTGGATTTAGCCTGTCTCTCAGATAATGAATAGTGCTCATTAATTATGGTTTATACTGCATTAACAATAGAAAATATAATGTTGAGATGCTTTTGTCAAAATCATGGATGTACTCATTTGGTTTATTTTAAGACCTAGAGCTGATTATGCTACTATTTTATGGAGATTGGCCAAGGCTAAGCTAGACTCTGGCCTGGAACAAAGTGGAATAGCACTTATGAACTTAAATTTGTTATCACAGAAGTATAATTATTTTGTTATATTTTCAAAATAGGACTTAGAATTCAGTTTATACATCCAAGAAAGAAAAAACTGGCAAATTTACCAACTTTTTGTGACCTCTTCAAATTGATTAAGACTCATAATGTATATTTCTTGTCTCTAAATACACTGTGCAGACAAATCAGGTTGACAGATTCCAATTATTTGTTTGAAGATATCCAGTGAAAGTGTGTAGTGTCAGGGAAGTGTAGTGATCCCCACAAATGCAGACAGGAGCTGATCTGATGCAACTCACAGCAGGGTTTTTATTCTATTCAAGCTAGCCCAGGATCCCTCAGTGCACCACTGTCACACAGGACAGTTTTGGTGGTGGGGAATCCCCAAATGTCTATATAGTCGTACTATAATGTCTATTATGTCTTACTATATAGCAAGGCTTTATAGTAAGTAGTAAGCAGAGAATATCTAATTGGAAAGCTGCTGTGCCTTTTAACATAATTGGCTGGTGCTGGGAGTCATATCATAAACTTAATTTCTGCTCCCATCTGCATTGGTGGTTATTAGGCAGGGGGTGGGCTTGTATCCTGGGAGTGCAGGTTTGTTGGGGGAATAACCTGGAGATACTAGTCTTGTTAAGGATTAGCCTAGAGACTAGAGCTAGGCTTGGGTTTTGTTGGGGACAACTTGGAAACTAATGCTAGGTACCAGACTGTTAATTTACCTGAGTTCAAACTTAGGTTGGGTTCTCTAAAATGGAGTCTGAATTTTTAAAAAAAAATTGGCCTCTCAAGTGCTGGTATTGAATTTTCCTTAGGTGATTATAAGGCTACTTTCATTGCATAAATTACATTATTAAATTTGAATTGAGGCCATCTATATAGTCTTATAATAAATAAATCCATGTGAGGAGCATATAAGGCACAATCTATATTCTACACAGTACATGATAGAGATAGAATATGCACACATTATTAATAAGTAGTTTCTGGCCAAATAGTCTATTAAAACTTAAAAAAAAAAAATCAAGAAAAAAATCCCTGATTGAACATAGCTGTTTGTGTCCCTAATGTGCCAAGAATTTCCAAATATTTACAGAAGAAAAACATAATACTCTTTCTAGTAAAATCTGGTGTTCTGACCAGTCTTCTAACCAGGCTCTGAGCTTTTGCTGCAACCACATTCAGGAATGAATACTAATCCTTATAGGTACATGAGGACTGCCTCAAGATTACCAGAAGAAAATGACTTTTGAATTTCTAATTTAAAATTTTGCTAAAAGCTCAGGTGACAGACATGTTATACAAGTTGTGTAAAAACTAAATTATATAGAGGCAATTGCTGAAACCGGGTGACTTAAGTTTGCTCCTCAGAACCTGGAAGAAAAGAACTCCCCCAAGTTGTCTTCCAACCTGCACATGAGTGCGAGTGGGCACACACACACACACACACACACATACATAAATGCTAATTTTTAAAGTCAATTTTTGTCATCTAGCCAGGTAGGTTTGCTCCTTTTATTTAATGAAAGAAGGTGGGTTTTTTTTTGTTTGTTTGATTTTTTTTTTTTTTTAAATATTGTAATGGTACGAGATGTGCAAATTAATGGGTAATGAAGCCCTGCCCTGATTTGTTGCTAACATAAAGGAGTGCACATTCTCAGAGAGGACATGACTCACTCTCGTAGCCACTGTTTCAAATAGCTTTTCATCAATGGAGTCATTGCTTATGAGGCTTGGCTGTGTTCTGCTGTAATAAAACTGAATAGTGACAAATGTGAGAGCAGAGGATGCCAGTATGCAAGAAAAACCAATAACTGGAAAGAGCGTCCAGAAACAAGTGGGTGGGCCGAGCACGGCAAAGAGGCTCCACAGGCAGGATACATTCCAGGAGCTGTGTAGAGAGACAGAAGCTTGGTGGGGGAGTCTAAGCACCATGGGGTCCACCCTGAGAGTTAAGCAAGTCCTAAAGCTGAGAGAATGGAAACAGGCAGAATTTATTCCAAGAGTCTCTGTGAGCAGGAAAGCCCCACCAACGACAAAGAATACTATTGGAATTCTCCATTTTAAAATTATTTTAGTTGTGGTAAAATGCACATCACTGTTTTCCATTTAAATCATCAAGGATACAGTTCACTGGTGTTAAGCATATTCATACTGTTGTGAAGGCATCACCACTATCTATCTATATCTAGAACTTTCCATGTACAACAAAAGCTTTGGGCCCATTCAACAGTATCCCCTCATTAACCATCCCCCACTAAGTCCCTAGAAATCATAGAATACTTTCCAAATCCATGAATTTGAGCATGCTAGTTACTTGGTCACTAGAACTGCATTTCGTCTCTATCTTTATGGCTGCTTTCTTTGACTTAGAACAATGTTTTGAAGGCTCATCATGAACAATATTCTATTTGCATGGCTTTACCAGGTTTTCTTTACCTTTTCATCTCTCAGGAAACATCTGGGTTCCCTCCACCTTTTGGCTACTGTGAAAAAAAGATACTATCAAGATGGAATAAACATGTCTATTTGAGAGTCTACTTTCAATCCTTTTGAACACACACCAAGACATGAAGCTGCTAAAACATATGATAATTGTTATTTTAGGTCTTTTGAGTTTACATACTGTTCTATCTCCCCTTCTCTCTTTCCCTCCCTCTCCTGCTCTCTTAATCTCCCTCTTTTTCTCCTTTCTTTTCTTCCTTCCTTCTTTCCTTCCTTCCTTTCTCCTCTCTCTCTCTCTCTCTCTCTCTCTCTCTCTCTCTCTCTCTTCCTTTCTCATACATTACATCTTGAGTGCAGTTCCCACTCCCTCCACTCCCCAACCTCTCTTTGTAACCCAGATTCACTCTGTTTATCTTCAGAAAAGTGCAGGTCTTCTGGGGATATCAACTCCCCACAACATAAGAAGACAGACTAAGACTAGGTAGGCATAGACCCTCATATCTAGACTGGCTTAGGCAACCCAGTAGGAGGAAAGGATCCCAAGAACAGACAAACCAGTCAGGGATATCCCACACACCCATGGGTAGGGGTCCCACTAAAACCCAAAGCTACACAACGATAGCATATATGCAGAAGACCTAGCTCAGACTCATCTAGGCTCCATGATCGTTGCTTCACAGCTGATGAACAATATTATGTTTCCCTACAGAGGAGCTTCCAAGTTCTTCACATCCTTGCCAAAATTTGCTTTTTTTCCCCCCTCGGGATCTCAAATCCAGGCTGGCCTTGAACTCATATTTTCAACTTTCTAGGAGCTTATTTGAATGCAACTCAATAAGCCAGAAAAACCTATATATAAATACTATGTAAAGTATCTATAATATACATTTACTAATTTAATATATATTTAACGCTCATATGAAAGTTGTTGAATTATTGACCTGATCTTTAGAAAGATTCCCACCTTGGCTTAGGGTGGAAGTACAGGATGGTTATCTGAAGAACTAGTTTTTGTGACCAACTTTACAGAACTGAGAGTAAGGAATCAACAAATAAGTAAACTGAGCCAGGTCTTTTGTGGTGACCAAACAGCATCACCATCCAGAAGTTACAACTTGTCTACTTTCGTGCACCTAGGTCAAGGACAGAAGGAAAAACCTGTTAACTATAATGTGGAGACAAAAACTGGGGCTGAGACTTGGAGGATAAAGTACTGGGAGACGTTTTTTAAGTTAAAATAATCATTCAGCATCCCCAGCCTTGGGCCTCTTTGTGATACCTCAGTTGGATTTTTGGTAATGACTCTCTTCTTCCGCCTTCTCTTTCATCTTCCTGCAGGTTTCCCGAGTACACGCTCATCCTGCCATACCCTCCTTTATACTTTCATACCACGTTTCCTCCCTGTGTCCTCAACACCCTTCTCTCTGCAATGATCTCCTTGTTCCATATCCCTTACCACCACCTATACACATGCCTAGGGTCATTATGAGCTATGAGCCACCTACAAGATAGAGCAAGTGATTTTTATCTTGCTGAGCCTGGGTTATTTCATATAATACTTTCAGGTTTACCCATTTTCTTGCAAATTCCATGACTCCATCTTTCTTTATAATAAAATCCTGTTGTGTAGTTGGCCACATTTCACCTGTCTATCTGGATAGCTGGGCTAGTTATCCCAATGTGAAGATTTCAGTAATAATAGTGGACACGGGAGCAGGTCTGGGGTGGGATGCAGAGGCTTTTGGGGGACGTGTCCAAGAGTGGTCCAGAGGCTGGCTGCTTACTGATGGTTTCCATTGCTGTGTAGAAAGTTGTAGATTTTATGTAATTTCTACTTGTTAATTCTTGCTTATGTTTCCTGTGTTACTTGAGTTCTTTCCAGAGAGTTCATGCCTGTACTTATATCTTGCCACTAGTTTTTCTTATAAGGGTGTTAAATATAGCCACCGGAAAACAACCTATTCGACTAATCTTTCCTGCAAAGCTGGATATCCACCCCTAGACGAATATCCGGCACAAAACTGAAGCAAACCAAATGCTTTAATTTGAAACCTTAAACACTGAACCTCGTGGAAGGAAACACTTCAAGATACAGGGAATGCTGATTTTTATCGGTAAAAATTTGTGAGGCTTGAATAATTTTATAACGACAGGAAAGAGACCTGAGAGCAAGCCTGAGGCAAGAGAGGAACAATTACCAGAAGATCAGGTCGTGCCTGAGGAGAGCTGCACCCAGGCCACGGAGGAAATGAGCCACTGTACAACTGCTTCTCTTCCTTCTGTTCAAAGAAAGCAATACGGAGGTGTGGGTGTGGAAAGTTTTGCAGGTGTGGTGTCCGGAGTTTGTAGGATTCCTATTTTGTGACTCATGGATTCTCTTTAACATTGAGAGTCAGGTCATCTTCAGAGAGAGAGAAAGGATTGCGGCAGGTAGGAAGTGCAGGGGAACTGCGAATGTTTACTTGGACTGGTCAAGAATCTGGCTCATTCCCAGAGATGTGTAGGTTTTGCTTCCAGCCTCAGAGAGCAGCAAGGGCATTCGTGTTTATTCCTTTCTCGAGCAATTGCGCCTCGCTTCCCATTTGCTGTCCCTTTCCTTTTTTCTTACTTTCTTGACAGATCTTCTCAGGTTCCAGCTAAAATATTTCTCTAGAAGGAGTTTGTTTAAGTTGGTTTTGGAAACATTTCCGTTCGCTCTCAGAACGAATAGGAAATGGGGGCCTCAGCTTGGCCCAGGTCCACACCTGGGACATGCATTAAACATAGTCCTGACACCTGTAAGAAGGAAGATATGATCTCCCATTCAAAACTAATGTTTTTAAGAATGGAGAGTATGCCGGGCGTGGTGGCACACACCTTTAATCCTAGCACTCGGGAGGCAGAGGCAGGCGGATTTCTGAATTCGAGCCTGGTCTACAAAGTGAGTTCCAGGACAGCCAGGGCTATACAGAGAAACCCTGTCTCGAAAAAACCACCCCCCAAAAAAAAAAAAAATGGAGAGTATTACTTTAAGTTGACAACATATTTGAACCCTACCACATTCCTGTTTCTATCGATGTTATAGAGTTCAAGAAACAACATTTGAGAAACTCTTTCTGACCACGCCAAATCTAGAGATTTCAAATTGTTTTTCTACTTTCAGCAATCTGTATTATAATATAATTCTGACTGTCTTTTGCCACTAATACTCAGCAAGCTTGGTGCTGATCGACTTCTGTACTGGTTGAGAGATGGATTTTTGAGAGAAGTTGACAAAGGAAAACATGGTTCAGAAACAGGGAACATGCCAGCAGACAGAGAATGAAGAGAATCACAGTTGTATATAGCAAACAAACAAGCAACGTTGAAGAGAAGAGAGAGAGAGAGAGAGCTATGGAAAAACGAGGAGAGAAGACAAAAGAAAAGGTGCCCTGGGAACATGCATGTGATAGCCCTGGAGTTGTCAGTAGAGAATTGGAAGGTGAATTGATTGATGATTGATTGATGGATTGATTGATTGACTGACTGTAGCAGTGGCTTTAATATCTGACGATTGAAGTAATTAGTTAATGTGGAATAAGAAGGATAAGTTAAAAGCAGATGTGAAGAGTTGTCTGGATCACCCATGTGCACACTAATGTGAGCAATTGGGGTGCCAGACGGACACAGAACCACATTCGAGACATGCCTGAATGAAGAGGCAAATCCTGGCTGGACCTTGCTAAGTTAATTGCAGCATTGAATGGAAATCATTTTACCCCTAGTCTTCAGAATGGGCGTGCATTTCTCTGGACATTTATTCACCTCAGCTCTTCAGTCGCTCTTCAGATACGAAATTTATTAATAAGACATGGGAATTGGTTAATCGATTAATGTGTAATAAAATATTTATTATGTACCAAGTATCACATACTGAGAGAATGATGAAAGTTATATCCCCTGACTTTAAAGAATTTGCAATCTATAGAGTTTAAATGTCTAATATAGACTTCTGATTGAAAGAATTAACAAATGAGTATAACACATGTTTGGAGAAGACATAGGTCATTTTACACCGTGTTAGGAGTTCCTGTATATGTGTGAGATTACACTACTCTGGACACATTTTCACTGAAGATTGATGTCATCTCCCCAAACATGGCACCCTCATCCTTTATTCTCCCCTACTGTGCCTCTTATTCATTTGTAATGTTTTAAGTTTACTGACTCAGAGGAAATTCCTAACATCATTGCCTCCGTTCTTTCCTCTCTGTATATGACTTCTGACTTTGGAATTTTTAAAATGTCATCACTCATTTTAAAAATAACTTGGAAAATAAGGGATGATTTCTCATCCGTCTCATTAAAAGGTTTTCCTACTATCTGTGTATCTATAGCTAAAAGAAAAAAATATCCCAGCAAGATTTGAGTAGAAAGCGATAGTTTCCTTTTAAGTACAGGGAAATAAAGTCGCTTTTGAGCAGACACTACTACAAAATAAAACTATGTACTATATGAAAATTATGGCCTGAGGCTATTTGGGAGTGTCCATATTGTGCTTCAAAGAAAAATGTCTTCTATTTCATGGCATGACACTATTATTCAAGTTTCATTGCTAGGAGACATGGCCACTTGCCACAACCCATTCAACTATGCCAACATCCTTTGCTAATGAGAATTTCTTCTCACTTCACCAAACAAATGATCCAATTATGGCGATGAGGCCAGAGTAAAAAAGAAAAAAGGCATTCGTTAACATCCTTATCGTCTTACAGGTCTCTTAGGAAAGAAAACAGCCAAAGGAACCTGATATTTCCCTCAAGTGTACTAACTAAGAAAATGATAGGGTATGGGAGATTATTACACATGATTTTTTTTAAAATTAACATCATGTATGAAGTGATAATTAAAATATTAAATTCTTGAGAAATGACAATAACATTGCCAAGTGGTTTTAATTTTTAGCATAAGTTTTTTCCATATATGACTTTTGCTAAAAAACAAAACAAAAACAAAAACAAAAAACCTGTAATTTAGTAGATAACGAAGGTTGATAGAGTCTGGAGAGAAACCAGAATAACCATAAAGTCTAGACTCAGTTTCTGTTTCTGTCTCCTGTTCTCCATTAGTCTCAGATGGAATGAAACTGACAATGGGAACTGAAGAGGAGCACATGTGAGGTCCAGCACTGCCACAGAGAGGAAACTAACTACTGACCAAGGATTGCCTCTCCTATGTCAGAGGGTGTGTGCGCGTGCGAGGCAGGTGAGGAAGCTCTTAGGTGGAGAAGGGTTGAGATAAACAGTTGAGTCCACTTCTACAGCCAAAAGAGGGGAGCAAGTGCTTCTGTCGGGTTTGCAGAGAGCTGGAGATAGGGGCTAGCTATTCTTGCTGGGAGTGGGTGACAACGGAAGGCAGGTCCATATGTACCATGCCAGCTCCTTCCCTGGGTTCTCTATTCAGGGCTCATTGTCAAGGAAGTCACTCTGTGAACCAATTAAGCATTTTCCATATGGGACATTTCCCAGTGAGGACCAATGTCATCCACCGATGGAGGCTGAGCTTTTGTGCCAATGGGTTTCCCTTGACATTCTCCTCAAGCCTACAATATTAAGTCATTTTCCCAATATTTACTCTTAGGGAGTACTGAGGCTGACTATGGAAAAGAGGGGGAAAGGAAGATCACAGATGGCAGCCTGTTGTTTTCTCTTATAACCTGTTCATTGCTCAAACCTTACCCACTCAACTGAAGTTAACTATAATTATCAGAATCACCATTTTTTTTTTCAGAGCAAATTTGCAGTGAGATGTTGTTTCCCATTTACACTCTTTACTGAGGTTAGTAACAGCAGTTCCCCCAACCCCCATTCTCAGATATATCACACATACATAAGCCAGTTCATTTCAGTTCACCATAATAGTTCTTGGAAATTCCTTTTTCAATCTGAAAACATCACTTGTCTCTGGTATTCTTGTCATTTGTCGGTTTGAGCATTGTGGAGCAGGGTTTCAATATGTTGCTGGGGCTGGATTCTAATCCATCGCAACATTCCTGTCTCAGGCTTTCAGTTGTTGTAATGACAGGCATGCACTAGTGCGTCTGGCCCTGTTCCTGCTTTTAATATGAGTTGAGAAGCAAAGTTATATGATGGATACCACACCAATGGAATGTTGGCCTCACATGCCATATTAACTTGGACAAATTATTTTATTTCTCTGTGCTTTTGTTTTTTTACTTGATGATAGTGGGTCAGTAATGGTAATGCTGTGTTAGGAACATAAGCAGACCCATTGTGTGTGACTTGGAATAATGTAATGCTTGTAAGATATAAAGGAGCCAGCCACAAGCACCTCCAATATGAGCCAAGTCCTAGGCAAGCTCTGATATTTTAATTAATCAACTCCAAGGTGTCTCCAATATGTTAAAGAATCAGCCGTAAGTCGTGAAGCCCAGATAGTACAAAGCTAACACCTACTGGAGTAATCCATAATATAGTGACTCTGGTTCCAGCATCTCTGGAATTTCTGTCGCTGGTGTGATGTTGTACCTGCCAGTCAAGGGCCTTTTTGAAATTAGAGGAAGGAAGCTTCCAGCATTTCCTACCTAACTATTTCTATTTATTGAGATACCTGTATACATGAGATTACCAGAATCTTAATAATAGCCAAGAATTGTAAGGACATAAGATTACCATAATCTTTATAATAGCACTATAAGTGATATTTATGTGAAGGAATTTCCAGCTAAAACTTGAATTAATTTAATTTAAGTCTAAACTTCAATTACCAATCTAATACCTTAATATGAGTGGATTTTGAATCCAACTAAACTTTTAAAACTATACTTCAAAATAATGGCACATCTTTTATTTGAAGAACATACATGTTCCGTAAGTATATCCCTTATCACTATCTTGAAGATCTCTATAGGGAACATGAACCACAGACAGCCTATAGCCTACAGACATGCCCAGGATCTTCTGAGTTGTTTTTATGAACATGGGGCCTGTTCTTATTGTCTGACTACTGAAGGTATATAGTTGTTGTGCTTCTTTGGCAATTCCCAGCAAACTCCAGCAAAAGAGCAAGCACCAGGCACAGCTTGTTAGTCACTTGCTAGGTTATTTCTGGTCTTGGCTAGTGTAAACAGTGCTTTAATAAATATGGTGGTACTGTTTGACAGAGTCACTTCTTTCCTTTGGATATGGACCCAGTACTGAGACTGCTGTAGCATATGATCATGAGCATTATGGATAATTTTTCTTTGAATAACTGTCAATCTCAACAACGGCTTATTAATTTACATTACCACCAGTGTTGCTCTTTCCTCCTTTTGTGGATCAGTGCTGGGAAATTTAGCTCAGTGGAGAGTCCTTGCATAACAAGTACAATCCCTGGGGTTTGATCCCCAACACCAAACTGAAAAAAATGAAATTAGCCAGAACAACCCAGTGTGCTTTAAAAAGCATTTTCTATCCCTTTATTGCAATTCCCAGTTAATTTGTAGACTGCATTGATCTCAAAACCTTTCTATGTACTTGCATAATTATTATTTTGAAGTATCAGTCAAGTATAGCTTCATTTCATTGCTAGTTTTTAGAAATTCCAGGTTTTTTCCCCCCTTTTGCTTGGAATAGATTCCCTGTTTCCCCCTTTTCTTTTTATGTTGGTTTGTGTGCATTTGATAAGACAACCACCTCTCCACTCTTAATGGACCGGCCTTGATGTTTAATTCTACAGTAGGAAACCCATGCCTGTGACTACAAACCTAGTCAAAATGGTCATGTGGTCAATCTGCTTTCCGGAGACTTTCAATCACAGGCATTCCTCAGTGTTGTTCTCACCTCTCAGCAGAGAAGCTGCTTTTTGCAGCAGGTGGAGAGAATAAATGACTGTGAAGTGGTCCCTGAGGGGATCTCTCTACCACAAACTCTAAGGTTCAGGAAGCACTGTGGGAGAGAGGGTGGAAGGAAGAAGGTAGGAGTCAGGGTTGGAGAGGACTGCTGCTGGAGAGAGACAACAGAGTCTCCTGGGCATCACTGAGCCTTGCTCTTATGAGCTCACCACAGCTGGAGCTGCCTGCTGCCTGCTGCCTGCTGCCTGCTGCCTGCTGCCTGCTGCCTGCTGCCTGCTGCCTGCTGCCTGCTGCCTGCTGCCTGCACACAATGGCTCCCAGCAACACTTCCTTATGCATCTGGGGAAGGCCTCCTCACTGAGGGACTATGGGAAATTTATGGTTGCTAAGGGAAGGGGTGTCGTTTTGTTAATGGTATACCCACTGCTAAGTTCCAGTAAGTAACTCTCCACTCATATCTATGAAAGCAAACAGGATTAAACCCAATGGGTCCAAACAATAAAAAAGAAGAGAGGGGGGAGGAAGAGGGAGAGAAGAGAAAACAAAACAAAACCACACCCTAACTTTTGAAAGGCACCAAGATTCTTCTGCTTCTAGATCAATACTGGGCAGGAAGGAAAGGAGAATCTTTCAGGACAGATGTCACAACTTGGCAAAGTTTAACAACCCNAGGGGGAGGGGGAGGGAGAGGGAGAGGGAGAGGGAGAGGGAGAGGTTAAACTAAAATTTAGAAAAGAATATTCCCCCACTAAGATGTCTGGTCAGAAATTCTTGGGGATTTAACAAAGTTTGAGTTCCTGCTGGTTCATGAACAGATTTGCTTTCGGTGACCTTCAAGCCTCTAGAGCATGCTGTGTCCTGCAGTGCTCTGAGATGCATAAATCTGTTCTTTGGAAAGCCTATAGCAAAGATACAGGAACTGGAGGATTAAACAGGGAAGGGAAGGAAAAGGGGACTTATGGGAGGGAACATGGGGAGGGGCAGCTAGCACTAAGGACATTTTAAGGCTTTATACTGTAACCTACTACTGTAGAAGCTTCTTAAAACATATATGAAAGAAATCTAAATGGGATCACTAAATAACCAGGGAGACAATGCTCCAAGTAAATGTCTTTTGCCACCAAGTAAAACCTCAAGTGCCAGGAATGGATTAAATCTAATTGAGTTGTTGGCTAAAAGGTGCCCATTGAAACCCCTAAACAATTCAGGCTATTGCCAAGGCTATTGGTTGCTCTCTACACACTGATAGTAAAGACCTATTGCTGAAGACAACTCAATGAGAAGTCAAGCTGGTACCTAATTAGAGCCTTTACTCCTCCTGTCTAGTGTTCATGGTACTGGAAGAAACTCGCATCCTACCAGTGGAGAAAGGTGACCACCAACTCAGCTAAAATCCTGTGATTAACAAGGATGGTCTACCTGCACAAGCTGCTCGTGTGATAGTGGCCCAAGCATTGTGGGAGTAACCAACCACTCTCTTGTTGAATTTAAGGCCCACCCTGTGAGATGGAACCTATGCGTGAACTTTGGGTCACCAAGACCCAGAAACTAGATAGGCCACTAGGGAATAACCAAATACCATTGTTCTGCTAAAGGAACATAGCAATAAAATGACCCCTAATGATATTCTGCTATACCCATAGATCAGTGTCTGACTTAGTCATCATCAGAGAAGCTTCCTCATGCAGTAGATAGGTGCAAGTGGGCAATGTACAGAGAATGAGAGACTTGGGCACACTAGTCCTAAATGGAATATTTTCAGCAAAGCCTCCCCTCAGAGCTCAGGGAGCTGTGTGGAAGAGGAGGAAGAAAGATGATAAGATCCAGAACAGACAGATGACACTAAGGATGACACCAGTGTCTTCCAGGAACAACAGGACTAATGCACATATAAACTCATAGAGACATACAACAGTATACACAGGGCCTGCACACAGTCAAGACAAACTGGGTCCCAGCAATGGAAGGGTAAGTGGACAGGAGCTCCCACCCCCTACCAAGGACATAGATAGATAGATAGATAGATAGATAGATAGATAGATAGATAGATAGATAGATAGATAGTAGTATCTGATGATTTTTGAATTTCCTCAGTTTCTGTTGTTATGTCTCCCTTTTCATTTCTGATTTTGTTAATTTGGATACTGACTTTGTGCCCTGTGGTTTGTCTGGCTAAGGGTTTATCTATCTTGTTGATTTTCTCAAAGAACCAGCTCCTGGTTTTGTTGATTCTTTGTATAGTTCTTTTTGTTTCTATTTGGTTGATTTCAGCCCTGAGTTTGATTATTTCCTGCTGTCTACTCCTCTTGGGTGAATTTCCTTCTTTTTTTGTTCTAGAGCTTGCAGTTGTGCTGTCAAGCTGGTAGTGTATGCTCTCTCCAGTTTCTTTTTGGAGGCACTCAGAGCTATGAGTTTTCCTTTTAGCACTGCTTTCATTGTGTCCCATAAGTTTTGATATGATGTGCCTTCATGTTCATGAAATTTTAAAGTCTTTCATTTCTTCCTTTATTTCTGCCTTGACCAAGTTATAATTGAGTGGAGTGTTGTTCAGCTTCCATTTGTATGTGGGCTTTCTATTTTGGAGAAGGTACCATGAGGTGCTGAGAAGAAGGTATATTCTTTTGTTTTAGGATGAAATGTTTTGCAGATATCTGTTAAATCCATTTGGTCCATAACTTCTGTTATTTTCTTTTTCTTTTTCTTTCTTTTTCTTTCCTTTTCTTTTCTTTTTCTTTCTTTCTTTCTTTTTTCTTTTTTGCTATTAGTCTATTATTTTTTTCTCCTTTTTAAAAATTATATATTTTCTTTATTTACATTTTACATTTCAAATGCTATCCCAAAAGTTCCCTATTTCCCCCCCCCCCGCTCCCCTACTCACCCACTCCCACTTCTTGGCCCTGGCATTCCCCTGTACTGGGGCATATATAGTTTGCAAGACCAAGAGGCCTCTCTTCCCAATGATGGCTGAATAGGCCATCTTCTGCTACATATGCAGCTAGAGACGCGAGCTCTGGGGGTGCTGGTTAGTTCATATTGTTGTTCCACCTATAGGGTTGCAGACCCCTTCAGCNNCTTGGGTACTTTCTCTAGCTCCTCCATTGGGGNCCCTGTGTTCCATCCAATAGCTGACTGTGAGCATCCACTTCTGTGTTTGCCAGGCACTGGCATAGCCTCACAAGAGACTGCTATATCAGGGTCCTTTCAGCAAAATCTTGCTGGCATGTGCTATAGCGTCTGGGTTTGGTAGCTGATGATTGGATGGATCCCCGGGTTGGGTAGTCTCTGGATAGTCCATCCTTTCATCTTAGCTCCAAACTTTGTCTCTGTAACTTCTTTCATGGGTATTTTGTACCCTATTCTAAGGAGGAATGAGGTATCCACACGTGGGTCTTTCTTCTTGGTTTTCTTGTGTTTTGCAAATTGTGTCTTGGTATTCTAGGTTTCTGGACTAATATCCACTTATCAGTGAGTGCATACCTAGTGACCTTTTGTGATTGGGTTACCTCACTAAGGATGATATCCTCCAGATACATCCATTTGCCCAAGAATTTCATAAGTTCATTGTTTTTAATAGCTGAGTAGTACTCCATTGTGTAAATGTACCACATTTTCTGTATCCATTCCTCTATTGAGGGACATCTGTGTTCTTTCCAGCTTCTGGCTATTATAAATAAGGCTGCTATGAACATAGTAGAGCATGTGTCCTTATATGTCTCTTTTTTGTTTGTGTCTCCATGATCTGTCCATTGATGAGAGTGGGGTGTTGAAGTCTCTGACTATTGTGTGAGGTGCAATATGTGCTTTGAACTTTAGTAAAATTTCTTTTATGAACATGGGTACCCTTGCACTTGGAACATAGATGTTCAGAATTGAGAGTTCTTGATAGATTTTTCCTTTGATGAGTATAAAGTGTCCTTGCTTGTCCTTTTTGATAACTTCTGATATTAGAATGGCTACTCCAGCTTGTTTCTTGGGACCATTTACTTAGAAAAATTTTTTCTGGCCCTTTACTCTGAGGTAGTGTCTATCTTTGCCACTGAGATGCATTTCCTGTATGCAGCAAAATGCTGGGTCGCATTTACATAACCAGTCTGTTATTCTATGTTTTTTTATTGGGGAATTGAATCCATTGATGTTAAGGGATATTAAGGAATAGTGATTGTTGTTTCCTGTTATTTTTGATGTTATTTTATGTCTGTGTGGCTATTTTCTTTTGGGTTTGTTGAAAGAAGATTATTTTCTTGCTTTTTGTAGGGTGTAATTTCCCTCCTTGTGTTGGCGTTTTATTATCCTTTGTAGGACTGGATTTGTGGAAAGGTATTGTGTAAATTTGTTTTTGTCATGGAATATCATGATTTCTCTATCTATGGTAATTGAGAGTTTTGCTGGGTATAGTAGCCTGAGATGGCATTCGTGTTCTCTTTGAAATCTACCTAGGATCTTCTAGTTTTCACAGTCTCTGTTAAGAAGTTTAGTGTAATTCTGATAGGTCTACCTTTATATGTTATTTGACCCTTTTCCCTTACTGCTTTTAATAGTCTCTCTTTTTTTTGTGCATTTGATGTTTTGAGTATTATGTGACAGGAGAAATTTCTTCTCTGGTCCAATCTATTTGGAGTTCTGTAGGCCTCTTGTATGTTTATGGGCATCTCTTTCTTTAGGTTAGGGTAAGTGTTCTTTTACAATGTTATTGAAGATATTTACTGGCCCTTTAAGTTGGGAATCTTCATTCTCTTCTATACCTATTTTCGTTAGGTTTGGTCTTCTCATTGTGTCCTGGATTTTTTTGGATGTTTTAGGAGCTTACTGCTTTTTTTGTTTTCTTTGACTGTTGTGTCAATATTTTCTATGGTATCTTCTGCCCCTGAGACTATCTCTTCTATTTCTTCTATTGTTTGTGATGCTTGCATCTATGACTCCTGATCTCTTTCCTAGGTTTTATATCTCCAAAGTTGTCTCCCTTTGTGATTTCATTATTGTTTCTATTTTCATTTTTAGATCCTGGAAGGTTTTGTTCAATACCTTCACCTATTTGGTTATGTTTTTCTGTAATCTTTAAGGGATTTTTGTGTTTCCTCTTCAAGTGCTCTTACCTTTGTTCTTACCTGTGTTACCTTTGTTCTTATATTTGCCTGTGTTCTCCTTTATTTCTTTAAGGTGTTTATTTATGTGCTTTTTAAAATCCTCTATTATCATCATAAGATGTGATTGTAAACCAGAGTCTTGGTTTTTTGATGTGTTGGGGTATCCATGGCTTACTGTGGTTGGAGAACTGGTTTCTGATGTTGCCATGTAGGCTTGGTTTCTGTTGCTTATGTTCTTGCCCTTGCCTCTTGCCATCTGGTTATCTCTGGTGTTAGCTGGTCTTGCTGTATCAGACTGTGTCTTGTCTGTCCTGCAAGCCTGTGTGTCAGTACTCCTGGGAGATCAGTTCTCTCCAGGAGGAATTTGGGTATGGATTGCAATGGCACAGGATCCTATATGTTTATTCTTAACAGTTCCTAAGTGAACTACAGTGTGCCAAATTCTATCTATGCTCAGATGCGACATGATGGAAATCAGTGAGTGCTCCCCGACATTCCCCCAAATAAATCAAAATGTTTTGTATATGACCCCTCTACAGTGAGAATCTGGGAGCTGTACATTTCCTCTTGACCACGTGACAACTTTCCCAACCGAAATGATTATGGAGAGAGAAGGTCTTAAGTATTCTTGTCAGCTTTTGTGTGAATTGTTTTGCAGTTCTCAATTAGTTTCCAGCTTTCTTGGGAAGGTTGTTGCTCAGGGATCTGTTACTGTATTGGAATGTGTTGAATAGCTCATCTAGACTTTTCTGCTTCACCATCCCTGAGTTTCACTATCACCATCTGATAATATCATCCTTGATCAAATAACTTAAAAATATTCAGAAATTTAATGTTTAGGTCTCCATTTTTACTATTTTCTTTGAGCCTCACAGTTGTTAGGAGTGTGTTTGCTTCTAGACAGTGGCGCATAGAGGAAAGAAAAGGAATCATTTGAAAGGTGGAAATGAGTTCTGTTGCAAAGATCCAAAGTTATAGGGGAAAGGTAGAATAGTTGCTCTAATTCTTTGTTTAAAATTTTAAAAATTATTTTACGTATATGATTCTTTTTCCTGCATACATGTATGTGTACCACATGCGTGCATTGTCTACAGAGGCCAGAAGAGGCCATCAGATCTCCTGGAACTGGCGTTACAAATGGCTGCAAGCCACCATGTAGGTGCTGAACATCATTCCTGAGTTCTCTGGAAGAGTGTCCAGTGCTCCTAACTGCTGAACCATCTCTCAAGCACCAACATTCTAGGTTGTAATTCTCTCAATTCTCTTAGGCTCTGTTTTAATTATTTATTAGAATTCTCAAATTTGTCATTTGGTTTAAAAATAACTAATACAACATGTTATAGTTGCAATAAAAGGATGATCTGAGAAGCTCTTACCTTTTAGTGGAAATGCCAGTAAGCAGAAAGTGAATTGTCATGTTCTGAGAATCCACTGTCCTCAGAGGAAGTAGCAGTAAAACAAATTAAACCACTAATATATTTGACAAAGAAAGAGTTTTTTGTTTTGTCTGATACATATGCCTTGCATACATTTGTGTTAGTCAGCTTGTACATGACCATATTATATTAATAATCATAATTAAGTTTCTTCTGTAAATGTTTCTAGTATTATTTTTTCATTAAGCACATGCGTATTGCCTACTGTGCCAAAAACTAGATTAACTACTATATAGTGGCAAAGATAAACATTGAGGGTGGGATCTGAGTCTACTCTCTTCTGGAGGTAGCCTCATGAAACTTGAGTTATTAGTAAATATAAGTAGAGGTAGGGTCTCATTATAGTACTGGTTGGCCTGGAATACACTATGTAGAGCTGGCTAGTCTCAAAGTCACAGAGATATATATGCCTCTACTTGTGAAAGCTGAGATTAAGGATGGGTGTGACCACATCGAGCTGAAAATTTTTTTCAACTTTTCTGAGATACCCACTACCTACAGAGCTCCCTGTTCTCTCTCTCTCCATCTCTCTCTTTATTACTCTCTCCCTTTCTCTATTCTCTCCCTACTTCTCTCTCTCCTCTCCCTCTCAAAACAAAAACCAAAAAGTGAAAATTAGTTTTTTCAATGGACTCTCATTTGGTATATCATCAACACTTCATGGCAGACCCCATATCCAGGAGTATTTGGCTTCCACAAAACTAGCTCAATGGTATTTTTGTGGCCTTTCTGTTTCATCTTGCCTTGTTTTGACATAGTTTTACCTTTTGCTTGCTTTAATTTTATTTGTGTGTATTTCTTGGTTTTTGTTTATATATAATAAAATTATATAGATATATAAATATTTGTTTTAAGAGTAGGAAAACAAATTTGGGCAGGTAAGGAGAAGGGGAGACTCTGGGATGAATTGGGAAATGGGAAAAGCATGATCAAAATACATTGCATCTTCAGTGAAAAATAAAAAATGAGAAAGTTTTCTCATACATTTGAGATTTCATCTTACTCCAATCAGAAAGGCAAATATCAACAAAACAACCAACAGTAAATGCCAGAGAGAGTACGGGGAAAGGGAGCCCTCATTTAATGTAGAAATCATAAACTATTGTAGTCATTGTGAAAATCAGTGTGGAGAATTACCAACAAAATAAGACTAAATTTCCCTTAAAATCCAGATAGACTACTCCTTGGCATATGCCCAAAGGACTCACCATCCTCCTCTATAGATACTTGGTTAGCCATGTTCCTTGTTACTTGTTAACAATATCCAGGAAATGGAGACAACCTCAATGTCCTTTAACTTTATAATGAATAATAAAAATGCACTACAGTACATATATACTCTGAAAATGCGGTACAGTACATATATACTCCATGGAATGCCTTTCAGCTGTAAAGAAAAATGATTTCATGAATTTTGGAGGTAATTGAATGGAACTAGAAAAGATCATACTGAGTGACATAACTCAGACCCAGGAAGACAAATGTTATATGTTCTCTCTCACTGTGGACTCCTAGCTCCAAATCCTCAGATGCAACTACACAGCCTGGAGTAACTACACAAACCAGGAAATTAAAAAGGCACCAAATGCATAGGAATCTCTGGAGATCAGTACAGAGGGGAATAGCAGGGTACAGGCAATCTGACTGGGGAAATGTAAGAGGGGGGGCTTTGATTAGGGGTGAGGAGGAAGAGAAACACATAAGAAGGGTAATTTAACAATAAGAATATCTGAAAATGTTATAAGGAATATATAACTAAGTATTTATATATATTTAATATTTATATTTATATATATGTTATAATATTTATATATACATATATATTATATCATACTATTAACTATCTACATAAAAAAGCCTACAATAATAAATATACATGTGTAGTTTAAGTGAATTTTTCTCATTTGGGCTGACAATACTCCAAGAGCCAAAGACCATCTAACAAAACCACAAGCATGAGAAACTCTCTTTTGAGTTGCTGGTAGTTGGGGGTGTCCCAAAGACTCCCCCAAATATTACAGACGCTTAATTGTATCACCCCCAAAGATGGAAGGTAAGTTCCTGTTGCTGAAGACATCTTACACTTCAGGTGCAGGGCCCAGAGGCCCTTGAGTTGGAACTTACCTGGATGCCACCTTCCTGAGGACTGGCTTTCATGAAGAAGCCACCATGCAAACTTCCAAATGAAGAAAACAAGCAAAATCCTACCTAGCTATAACATTTGTGAATTACTACAATGGCCAGCATATCTTGATAACTCTGAAGTGTGTAGTAGTGATACGTATGCCCTGGTGGTAAACAACAGCTCTCTAATTAAGCTAAAGACCAACTCAACAAGAGGGAAATCATTAATGGTACTAGGAACCTAGCCAGCTACATGATGTTAGTGAAGTTAGGGATCTTGGAAAAGAACACACAACCATTACTTTACTAAACTAGCATAATCTTAACTATATTCTAAATATATGTCTTTATACCCACAGATATGTGTAGTCCTTGTTTCTCATCATCAAGGAAGTTTCTCTTTGCAACAGATGGAGACCATTACAGAAAATCACAACCAATTAAAATGCCAATGGATACATCTCTACAAAACAACTCCAGTGTCAAAGGCTCAGAAAAGGGCACAGAATGATTCTGAGAGCTAGAGGGTTGGGGAATTTGCTGTGAGACCGTCTCTGACGAATGTCAGAAACTACATCCGAAAAGTCTCACCACCATGAGTTCTTAAACATGAGTTGAACAAAGACAGCAATTCTAGATGCTTCAATTTGGACATGGGGGAAATAGGCCTCAGCCCTATTCAAAGAACTAGGGACAACCAAGGAAAGCTGAGAGCGGTAGAAGTAATCTTCCCCAGAGAAGAGCACACATGCCAATCTGGACTGCCCTCATTCATACGGTGGGCATTACATGATGGGCACACACGAGGGCACACACGAGGTAACTCCATAGAACAAAACGCTGATGCCCGCAACCCCATTACCTTATGCAGGTGGCAGGGTTGTTGATGTAGAGTTTGCTGCCTGTGCAGCAGTAAGACCATTTTCTTTGGACTCTCATCTGAAGTGTGAATTCATTCACTGCCTGCCAACCAGATCTGATTACAGACCTTGTATCAGGCAGGGCATGATGAGGTGGCTTGATAAATTTCCACTGAGTCATGAGATCAGACAAGCTGCAGAACTCACTCTTCCAAAGTCTTTAGTAAAATTCCTACCACAGGTTATTCATAAGTGTGATGAAAGCGTATTCAGTTTCACTCATTCAGAAGTTGTGTGAAGGTTCCATTTATGTTCCAAGAATTATGTCAAGTTCTTCAGATTAAAAAACAATGAATAGGATATATGCCTATCTTTCTTGTTGTAAAACTCATTGGCACAGTTTAGATATATATAGTTACAATGCATGGGCCTGCGTTTCCTTCCGGGCACTTGATGTGAAAATTAACTGCCAGAAGAATGATAGTCTGAGTCAAGTTCCTTTTGATTACAAATAACCAGGAAAAACTGATTAGTCGAAGCTGAGGAAGTGGTAGTTGGTATGCTTCTAGGGCATAGATAGAACAAGGAACTCAAAGCAGGGTATACACCACTGCACCCAAGAAATGAAAGGCTGGGAGCCACCTAGGCCCTGCTTCTCTTTTTCTCTGGCTTCTCCTTCCATTTCCCTCCCTCTCTTCACAGTGGCTTCTGGTACTTCCTCACAAAAATGATCACATCACAGTTTGTGAGTTTATTTAAACTGTGTTCAAGAGTTAACCCTTAAAGAAACCAGTGTTTCTCCACGCCAGTCTTAAATTCCTGGGATAGAGATGCTGATAAAGCCAGCTTTTGACAGGTATCCATCCCTGATTCCATTAACAGTGTCTAGGGTGTTTAGGTTGCATGACACACATCCAAGGGAAGGGAAGGGAAGGGAAGGGAAGGGAAGGGAAGGGAAG
>NC_034604.1:27945503-27948839 GCF_900095145.1 Mus pahari | reverse complement strand
AAGGGAAGGGAAGGGAAGGGAAGGGAAGGGAAGGGAAGGGAAGGGAAGGGAAGGGAAGTAACACAGACATTGCATTAGTCAGTGACTTAGTTACTACAGACGCAGCCTTACCCCCAAAGTCCCTATTATGGCTAGTTTTTGGTAATACATGGTGGTTTTTAGAAACTATAGAGTTCATATTTTCATTATATTTATTGTGTTATAACAGCTAATTCTTTTGAAGTAACTCTAGTTATAATTGTATTATGGGTGAAAATCCTACATAGTAGAAGTTGTATGCTAATGTACGAGTTCTTCCTTAAAATCCTATTTAGTAGTGTCTGTCTGCTATTATATGGTTCTTCCCATTTTGCTTTACCTTACTTGACAGAACTTCAAGTAAATCGTAAAACTTGATGAAGATAAGTCACTAAAGATAAACCACTCATTTCTGTGGCTGGCTTAGCTACTTTTCTTAAGTACAGAGGAAAGCATTTTCTTTGTCCCTGTCTCTGTCTCTGTCTCTGTCTCTGTCTCTGTCTCTGTTTATGTCTGTCTCTGTCTGACTGTTTGTCTGTCTGTCTCCCATCTCCCTCCCTCCCCACCTCTCTCTCTTGGAGGAAGGGTCATGTTATATATGACTTTGTTATATATAGGTTGACTTTGAACTTGTGATCTACTTGTCTCAAATGCAGGTGTTACAGTGTGACTATGACATCTGGCTTCTTTCTCTTCTTGAAGAAAAAAAATCTTCAAGAATTAGTGATTAGGCCACTTGTTATTGAGTTTCCCTCATCTCAGACTTCTATCAACTTTCATTTATGACTCAGAACTCCAATTTAATCCTTCCGAAGGCACTCTTTCCTTTTTGAATGTTGCAGTCTGAAAATATTAAAGTTTGTGGATGGTTCTTTCTGTTTGAGTTATTTCTTTTTTGAAAATTATTCTCAAGTGGAAATATATAAATTTCATCAAAGACTTATTGATTCTTTATAGTCATAGATAAATATAGTTATAAAGAAATATAAATTAAGATATAGTCATTAATAAATAAAATATATAAATAAACACACACAATAAAATGCAGTCAATGATAAATACAGTCATAAAGAGCAGAGCTTGAAAAATTAATAAAGTTTATTTTTTGACATTTAAACCAGCTACAGTTAACTCTTTTGCTTCTCCTTCCTGATGACACCAATACATGTGTAATATTTTATTTTAAAATTATTTTTGATGAGAAAGGTATAAGGATTAACATGATTAATAACCTAACTTGAAATATATATATATATGTGTGTGTGTGTGTGTGTGTGTGTGTATATATTCATGAGCAGTTACTTGAACATAGAAAAGTATAATAAGCTCTACATGTTCGTTTAATTTAAAGTGAAATGATTTATGAATCATTTTGCCAAAATGGAATGGTATGTGTATTTCTACACAGTCCATACATATTTATTATGTATGTACATGTATATTTATGTGTGTGAGGGAAAAGAGAATTGGAAAATATTATCTTTACAATTGCAAACAAAATTCTTTTGAGCATAAAAAATATGTTATTTGGAAAAAATGTTCTGAAAACACTTTGATGGAAGCTGAACATCTCAAGGGACCTAAATGCCAATAGACATTGAGGGCAGTAAAAGAGTGTTCCACATCCAGAGGGCAATTTTGGGAAAGGTGGACTGAGGCCACCACAGCCAGAGTCAGGGGGAAGAGGAGGTGGGGTGCTGCACAGGGCAAGTTGCAGGGCAGAGCCCCCAGAACAGGGAGCATCATGGAGCACAAATAGACTGCATGTGGAGTTTAACCATTTTTGTTTTCTACATGGGACATAGTCCAGTTCTGCTTGCCATGTTTGTTGTTGTTTGTTTGTTTTTCAGCAAAATCTATATACCAAAAGTGACTAATGTATGTAGTCTTGGGGGAAATAAAGTCTATTGACATATTAGGTCCAAGATTATGAAGACCAGAGTGACATGTGAGTATACAGAAGCCAAGAAACACCTAAGCATATAAAAGACCTGATCATAATGTAGGGATTTTCAACCGTACTAGACCCAGACTCTTAGAATCTGCTGTTCTGTATCCCAGGACCACATCATGAGATAATTAGATCAACAGAGACATCTAATTCCATCCTTCCTTTTAGTTCTATTTAACCCAGAACTATAGACAAAGCAAAGTGTCAGCGAAGCAAAAGTGAAGATTTCATTCAGTTCGGAAGATGTTAGGTTATCTATGTTTGGACCTTGTTAAGGCAAGAAAAGGTTTCTGCTAAAACACTCAGACGTGTGCTTTTGTTGCTTTCTGAAATCCACAGCTTAGTCCACCGCAAACTAAAGATACCACTTCTCAAAAGGCTTTTTTTTTTTTCATTTTAGACTAACCGTTAATGGTGTGACTCTGACAAATTTCCTGTCTCAACTTATTTATTCTATTATTTCTTTTTATATCTGCTACACAGGATGTTTGGAAACATCTACCTATCAGTTCTATCTAAGTGAAAGCATGGATGTTGTAATCTTCTTGCCTGAAGCTAAGTTTATGCAGAAACTATATTGGGCAAAAAAAAAGTCATAGAAATTTATTACAGGAAATTTAGCATAACCTGTCTCATAAACTTTTTAATTTTATCTCTTTAATGTTGTACTGTTCACAGAAACTGTAGTGGGAAAAATTTATAGAGACTTAATACAGTGAATGTGGCATAAGCTGTCTTATAAACATTTTAATTTTGTCTCTTTAATGTTGTACATGTGAGATTGTTTTTTCTCTGTGAGTTACTGAAAACTGAGGTTAGAAGAAGCAATGCAGTGCAAAGAAAACTTAAAGGATACTCACGTATTTCAATATCACCTTCATCAAAATATTGTAAATCTACTTTGAAATGAATTTGTTGGGCATTAGTAGGTCCTTGAATCCGATTGATCTTGTGTATAAATTATAGATTAGCGAGAAATAGATTTTTGTTGAAGACAACACAACTAATCTATATAAAAGAGTATATATTGACACAAATAATTTATATGTACATAGTCTCAACTCAGCACAGGTAGATTTCTCCCTGGGGATTTTACATTTTGTGCTAGGGATTGATCTGAGGTCCCCTTGCATACTAGCTATGCACTCTCCCACTGACCTGCAGCCCAAACCTTAGGGAGGCTTTCCACTGAAAAGGGATCTTTGCACCTATCACAAACGTGTCTGTACTGTGGAGAACCACCTTCTTTTTTTTTTTTTTTTCTTTTTTTTCTTTACTGATGCTTGCTGTGATTGATTGATTGATTGATTGATTGATTGATTTTTATTATTTTCTTTCTTTACATTTCAAATGCTATCCCGAAAGTT
>NC_034604.1:27920960-27945492 GCF_900095145.1 Mus pahari | reverse complement strand
CCTCTCTCTCTTTAAGGACTTCTACCTCTTTAGAAGTATTCTCTTGTTTTTCTTTAAGGATTTGTATCTCTTTGGCAGTGTTCTCCTGCATTTCTTTAATAATGCCCTTCTTAAAGTCCTCTAACTGCATCATGAGGTATGCCTTTAAATCCGATTCTTGCTTTTCGGGTGTGTTGCTGTATTCAGGACTGACTGAGGTGGGAGTGCTAGGTTCTGATGATGGTGAGTAGTCTTGGTTTCAGTTAGTAAGATTCCTACGGGAAAACCACCTTCTTAAAACAATGAGTCAGGGGCTGTAAAGACTTCTGATTAAAATGAGCCAAATATTCTCCTTTATCAGGCTTTGGTGTTGAAACAGAAAGGCCAAAGTCTGATTGGACCTTTCTTGGCTCAGGGGTGGGCACGGAGGAGGAGGTATGACAACCAAGAAGAAAGAGAAACAGAGATCCAGTGACTGGTTTCTCCTGGCAGATCCATAAAAGATGCCATCTTAAACTTTCAGTGACACTTGTAAGTGCTTCTGGTTAACAGAAATATACAATCATTGACCGTTACATCACTGACCACATAACAACAATTCATGAAATGCTTGTTGACAGAAGGATTTGACCAGTACATCCTGTGTGAGTAACAGTATTTTTATGGCAAAAGCAGGTGACATTTGAGTCTCAGATGAATGAGTTTCTCTTTGAGGGACAGGAAGGAAGGTAACTTGTGAGGTTTAATTCGTGGCTTTGAAAATAGCTAATAGGATATTGAATATCACTTTTCTTGGAGAATAAGTTAGAGTAGAGTTGTATTAAATAAAAATAACAGATATTCACTGTGTAAGATTGCAGCATACTACCTCCTTTTTGGGGTCTCCTATCTGCGTGGAACCGGTCTCTGGTGGCAGATGGGCAAGGATTTGGTGAATGACAAACAGACCAACAGGAGAGAGCATGTAGAATCTGAATGTATTGTTCAAATTGAGCATCAAACTTTTTATACAGAACAAACAAGTAAAACCAGGGGAGACAAGTTTGCAGAGTGACACAAAACAAAGGATTGTATACATCAAAAGATGGTGAGGGGGGCAGGCAGCTTAAGGAGGAAACCAGGTGCAAGGCAAGTCAATAGTTAAACCCCACCACCAGGGATTCCCAGTCAATCCTTGATTATGCTGTTCCTTTGGGCCTAGCAGGGGAGGAGGGGGGACCTGTTTCAGGGGTATTTAAAACCCACCTTTTCACCAGGCCAATGTGTATTCCCTGTCCTCAGTAAATACTCTGCAGACTAGCCCTGAGCTATTTGGCTCTGTTCTTTGTAGTGCTTAATTAGTTTTATCTGTCTTTACTAGAAGTAAATTTGAATGTTAATGAACAGGTAACCTTTTCACTGAATCCTACTGAATTCCAAGCTCCTTGGCTTCAAGGATTTTCTAGGACTTTTCTAGGATGTTGGGACACTGGTGGAAACTCACCTATGAATTCAATCTTTAAAGGCACTTATAATACAACATACTAAAGTGGGGATAGGGTTTGAGTATATGGGTTATTGGAATGTCAAGGCTCCAGGAGGCTGAGTTTCCTTGAAACTCTTTTGCCTCGTCTTTCCAAAGACCTCTGGCCTGGCAAGCCGACTTCACAGGAGTGGGCATTGCATAAGATGGATCCACAAATTGTCCTATGAGCAATCTGTGAATAACACTAAGACCTGATATATCAAATGACAGATCTCTTTAGTCAATGTGGAAAACAGCAATTTTTCATAAACAAATAAAATTTCTCTCATAGCAGTATAATTTATAAGAGCAAAGAATTTACAGCTCAAATATTTACAAATTTTAATAATTTATTTGAAACCCATACTAATAAACTTGACCTGGTATATGACTAATGGTCATGGCTGGAATGGAAAAATGCTCATAACTTAGAAATATTTAAAAGCATACAGTATCTACTTCATAAAATAAAACATACTTTCTGTGTTAAAACAAGAAGCAAAGAAAACACATACCACCACAAAACTTTTTTTTTTTTTTTCACCCAGACGTGGCCACCAGAGCCTTACTTAATTTGCTCAAGTGAGCACATGCCACACTGCCAATGGAACCCACCAGAACTGGTGTCTCCATCCTTATGCTTCTCATGTACCACAGTTCTGCATCCTATCACAGCTTAGGTGTGGAGAGAGAAATCTACTGGGCTATATTAATTACACTTTATGGGAATTGGTTCCTAACCTAGACTGTATGGTTCTTCTACTGGAGGGAAAAGGAATGAAAGGGTGATTGAATGCATGACATGAATATTAAAATTGCATTTTCTTATGTTGCCTTATAATGCTCTGCTTGTATTTTATTAGGGACATAGTTTATAGCAGTGTGCCTCACCTTCTTATAGATGAAGTTACTACTTTACTGCCCTCATAGATCTTATCCATGACATGCATCTGACCATGCCTTTCATACCCTTTGTTACTTTCTCTCTAACAAGAGGACTGTGCAGTCTTGGCAAGAGACTGATTTTCATGAAGTGTCTTCAGTGTTGAACATTATGATCCACTACGGTGAATTTTATTCTCTGTTCTGTGACAGGATAGCGCCCTTGTCTTCCTTGGATATTTGATGTCTGAATGTATTCAAGATGCTTTATAACGTCATATCCTCCTATTTTTAGATCTAAACTCTAGAGCTGAGAGAAGATAGTTGCAGGACCTTGCATTGGTAAAAAAAAAAAAAAAAAAAAAAAAAAAAATCCTAATTATACCATTCAGTTCAACTTTGAAAAGCAAGAGGTGGCAATAAAATCTAAATTACTCTAATCATATTATTCATATTTCATAGTGGAAGGAAACCTAGAATTTGAGTTCCCTGGAGCTCAAGACATCTTCTAACTCACTTCAACACATCAGGGGTTTTCTTAGCCATTGAGAGAATGACTAGCCACACAATAATTCTTCCTTAAATTCTGAGCATATGAGTTTAGTAAACTCCTGAGAAGAAGCTAAGAAAATATGAATTGGGCTACTTTCTTTCTATTGTAATTTTGTGGGTTTTGGCATATATTTATGCCTTGTAATGTAGTTTTTATATTCATGACTTCTCATTCCATATGTCAGAGAATGATGCAAGTGTACCTTCTTGGTGCCAAATGAGAGGCACTATCACAAGCATCAATCATCATCAGTCAGCTCAGGCATGAATGAGATAAATGAATTTCCTTTAACAAAAGTAGCAACTTGGTTCTATTCATGTAAATTTGTCTCTCATTTCTCAAACAAGAATTCTCTGAACTCCCATGATCATGGAATAGATCTATAGTTTAGACTTATAATGTTTATTACTAACACGCCATGGACTCTTGTTAACAAAGCCTCCCCAGTATGTTCTGTAAGGGTTGGACACACTGGAGAAAACTAATTTTATATATTATATATACACATATGAAGCAGATGTTGGTTATGATTACCAATATCTGGGAAGTAGGAAGCCCTAGCCAAGAACGTCTATAAAACAGGAACATGATGTCATGCAGGTGAGTAAGAAGAACTCTACACGTATATCTGTTGTCTTGATCAGTAAGAACAAGTTTCTTCAACCACCTACATAATTTGATTCTTATTGACATGCAAAGAAACAGCCTGATTTATTCTCACCAGAAAGTGTAATTATCTTCTCCATATAGTTTGTGCTTAAGACAGGGCTAGAGTACAAAGTGATAATGAGAAACACTTCATGGGGTCAATATTTTGATCTGCCATTTAGTCTGAATGGAACCAATGTGACTGGATTTTTGTCAGTTGATTCTGTAATACCAGAACTTCAAATCTTCAGTGTCATTCTACTTTTTCTTGTAACAAAATACCCATGGCTGGGTAATATATAAAGAACAGAGATCTATTCTGGTGAGTGGCTTCTGGAGATATTCCAACATGGTAAGCAACATTCTGGTGGAAATACTTGCAAGAGAGTAGTCATGCGGCAAGATAGGAAGCCAGAGGAATTCAACAATAAGGTTTTCTCTTTTTGTAACAACACAACTTCACAGGAACTCAAGTGTAACAAGGACACTGATTAAACTCTCCCAAAGGTTTTGCCTCTACCGAATGACCATTAAGTCCCCCCTCCAAAAGATTCTTCTATGACAACAATACTACATTGAAGCCAAGCTGCTAGCATGCAAAATTTAAGGGGATACACACTGATGATATTCAAAACACAGATAAGACTCAGTTAAGCCCAGTTTTTAATTGCTATGATTGCAACACTGATTTACAAAACATTGGAGCCATGATATTCTTGGGAACATAGCAACTGAAGTCCTATAACTAGAAGCAAAGTTACAATAGACAATTTACTTGAAAAGCCAAAAATCTAAACAGATAATAAAGAATATCACCATAATATGTCAAAACATTAAGGTTTGGGGCTGGCAGGATGCCCAAACCTGGTGACTTGAGTTCAATCTCTGGGAACCCATGATGGAAAGGGAGAACTGACTACTTATTTTATCTTCTGACCTCCATGTGTCCTGTGTCTTTCATGGATCTGCACACATGCACATACATTTCTCTCACACACATGTGCTCACGAAATAATAATGTGTAAAAAATGAAAATCTTAAGGTTGTATTGTTTCTAACATATTAAAGTGTTTTAGTGGTGGCATTTGAATTTTATTTTTTATAAAAACTTAATGTTTCAGATTTATTCTAAAAACTTAAAGAGATGCTGATTTTTATTTTATGTGTCTAGGTGTTTTGCTTACATGTGCATTCAGTGTCCATAGAGGTCAGAAGAGAGTATAGGGCCTCTGAAACTAGAGTTACATAAAGATATTTCTGCCATATTGATGCAGAGAATCAAACCCCAGATCCTCTGCAAAAGCCACGAGTGCTCTCAACTGCTGAGCCATCTCTCCAGCCCCTTATAATATTTTTCTAATTAAAAAAAAAAAAACTAAACATATTTGTCCATTCCCAGATTTGAAGAACTTTTTAAAAATAACCTCATTTTCTTCCCTTGTCAGATGTCTTAAAAAGGTCACATCTCCTGGGGAGATCCGAGATGTGTGTTCTGGGGGACAAACAATGACTTTTGGAAACTTGATCTGATGGGAATTCTTGGCTCGTTGAATGAGATGAGGAAAGTAATTACATCACAGGGTGTGGTGGCACAACAAGTTTGATACAGAGGATCAAAATACTTTTGACCTCAGTGGGAAAGAGTTGGGGTTGACAGGATGGTTGCCCAAACCTGGTAAACTCGTTGAAGGTACAGATTCGTAGAGTGTAGACCAATAGAAGCAGCTCTGGGACAGTCTGCAGCAGTGAGCCACAGATGAGAGCTCCAGAGAGATCGAGATGGCCAAGAAAGCAGGCTCTGCAAAGGAATGTGGAGAAACACATCAGGGGAGAGACTAGTATGCTCTTTCCCAGAATCCCCTGATGGTTACACAAGGAAGATACCTATTGACTCCAGAAAATGACAGAAATATTGTCAAATGTGGCAAGTACTGTGCCTGATTTTTTTTTTTTAATTTTTGAAGATTTCTAAAACATCTTTAGATAATATATGGGAATGCTCCTCCCAAGAACAAGACACTTTAAATACCAGCAGAGGTTTGCCTTTATCTGACAGCACTAAAAGTTTATTTTTGGTTTTGTTACTTCAGCAAGATTTACATGCTCTTTCAGTCCAACTGTCTTCTGATCAACATAATCTAAACTGTGTCTGAGCCTAACTTAAATATTGAATTGCATTACCATCAGTGAAGGAAATCACCACCGGTGACATTTGGGTTGGGGTGATTCAGGAGGCAGTTGTAGACTATGACCTGCCTTATTTATTTTAAGGTCATAAAGTATCAATTATCAAATAAAAAAAACAAATTCAGATGTTCACCCAAACATAATCTTTCTGGGAAAACTAGAGTTTTAGGGAAACCCAGGAGCCACTGTAGACCTTTAGCTGATAAGTCCATTTTAACTTGTTCCCCTCATCCTTTGATACTCTAATTCTACATATCTGATTTTCCCAAGTATTTGCATAAATGAGGCCAGAAATATGAAACTAGTTAGTGGGAAGCAGTATGCTATAGAGCAGTTTGATCTCTTGTTATCTGAGGGCTCCTGATGAAAATCGCCACAATTCTAATTATTAATATCTAATGTTCAGACAGCTGTACCCTTGTAAACATTTGAGAGGAGTGGTGGCAGTTTAGTAGGTATTATAATTAACTAAGGAATAAATCGAAAACAAACAAATAATTTGAAACTAAATTACTAGTACATACTAGCCTGAAGTCTAACTGCAGTAAATTACCTGACATCAATTTTGTTCTCTCTGTGTGTGTGTGTGTGTGTGTGTGTGTGTGTGTGTCTTTCTCTCTCTCCTCTCCTCTCTGTCTCCTTTCTCTTTTTCTCTTTCTCTCCTCTCTTTTTCCTCTGCCTGCCTGTCTGCCTGTCTGTCTGTCTATCTGTTTCTTTCCTTCTCCTTAAAGATTTATTTTTATATTTACCTTATTTATATACATGGGTGTTTGGTCTTTATGAATGTCTATATAACATCTGCATGCTTAGTGCTCACAAAGGCCAGAAGGGAGCATTAACTCCCCTGGAACTGGAGCCATGAATGGTTGTGAGCCACCATGTGGATGCTGGAAATTGAACCCAGGTTCTCTGAAAGAGCAGCAAGTGCTTATAACTTCTGAGTCATCAATCTCTCCAGCCCTTTGCTCTGGTTTCTCATAGAAAAACTCTGTGGACTGAAAGAACACCTTTTGTTTCTGAAAAACATGTCTGCTCATATTTGACAAAGACAAAGAGTTCTGTATTATTTAAAGTTAGATTTAGTTGAATGTAGCAGAAAATTCCTTTTTTAAAAAAACTCAATAATTCATCCTTTGAAAGTCTAGATTAAGATGTACAGGTCTGATAGAGCACTGGTAGTTAGAAACACATTACTTCACATCACTTCAGTCTTTCTACCCTAGTCTTCCTCTGTAGTTGGATCTTGAACCACAAAGATGGCTGGAATCATCAGTGGCTGTTGCATCTGTATTCTCTTAAGGAGATGTCTTAAAAGTTCATATGCTTCTGCTTTACTGGTAAGATGTTGGTGATATCAGTGAATACATTTCTAAAGGACAATGCAAGATACACTTTGTACTGAGTGTGCAACTGAGAACTGAGAGAGGATGGCGTTTAGAAACAATTAGGGATGGCAAAAGTAAAAGAAGTGGAAATGTCTGTAACATCCAAGAGCCTGAACATTTGATAGTTCTGTTGTCACATAAAGTGAATTTCTCCAGAGCTCTCAACAGATCTTAGAATATTAGGGTATTAAAACTGAGAACATTTTTTGCTGAGCACTTGCTCTTATCTATGTTTGAATGTCTCCAGAATCTTTCAGGCTCCTCAGTTTTGGGGAATGTCTTTTGTGCTTCAAATAAACCTTGCCCTTGTACATGGAAATTGTTTAGGATACTGTTACTGCCTACCAAACACCCCCTATGCCAGATTGTCTTGAGTTTTTGTTTGTTTGTTTGTTTGTTTGTTTTAGCTGTTGTTGTGCCTGATATAAAACACACTGATTACCAATCATCTGGTTGCTGATATAGAAATTATAAGTAGGTGGGAAGTAGATTGTCTAGTGTTGGCAGTCCCTGACTCTTGGAAATTCTGGGTCTAATAGGTGAACTGGCAGATCTGGAATCTCACAGCTCTGTTGGGCATGTTTTGCCCCTTGTTTTCAAAGCCAGAGTTCCTAAAGGTTCTAGGTTTGTACTGACGTCAAATAGTCTTTCTCTACATGTTAGCAATTAATATGCAAATTACCTGGTGAGTATGATACTGATTTTCAGATATCCAAGTTTATCATGATTTGAGTTCCAATGTATAAAAATACTTCCACTACATAACACACACACCACACACCACACACACACACACACACACACACACACACACACACACACACCTTGTCAAACTTACAAAGTTGAGCATAACACTCAGGGATTATATTTAAGTGGCAAAGATGGTTAAATATAATTTTTTTTTTTTTTTTTTTTGGTTTTACGAGACAGGGTTTCTCTGTATAGCACTGGCTNNCCTNGAACTCACTTTGTAGACCAGGCTGGCCTTGAACTCAGAAATCTGCCTGCCTCTGCCTCCCGAGTGCTGGGATTAAAGGCGTGCGCCACCACGCCTGGCTAAATATAATTATATTTAATCTTCTCAGCAAAGCTCCATTTCACATATTTAACAATAGAGAAATCAATAGTTGTAAGCACTATTTAAATTTTAAGAGTTTAGAATGTTAAGAGTATCTTCTCTGTAAACCAAGAAATTGTATTTCTTCATTATTCTTCTGACTTTGTAGCTGAATAAAATAAGGCTATAATAGTTAACCACAGGATGTTAGAATATTTGGGGAGAATTGTATTTCCTCTAAAGTAGCTCTTATCTGATATTGTCAGAGAAATTCTTGTTTTTATTATCTATATTAAACCAGGTTTATGATTAAATTTTATTGAACAGATACACACTTTGACTTTCAACATCTTGTCTCAACTATTTTCAGTAAGACTTCACTCACTTCACATAGAAAGGTCTTTAAGACTCAGGCAGAATGAAATTTGCTTTTGATCTAGCATGGAAAGCATAACATATCATGTTGCAAATGTATTATTGCACTGTCTTTCCCCTTTCTTCTTGATCGCATTGTCTTTCAAAATACCATGTATGTGTACATGTCCCAGTAAACTCACAAACTGGAATCAATAGACATTGGAAATGCATTTAACACTCCTAACATACCAACTTTAAGGGTACTTATACCTGGGCAAAAATCATCTACCAAAAGCTAGTTTTAAAATGAAGAATCTATTAGTTGTATACTTTATTAAATGCTTATATCTCAAACTGTCAGGCAACACAGTTTCGGTTGGTTATCTTCATGACGGAGGGGCTGATTGCTTGCTGATGCTTTCTGCTGATACTCAAAATCACAATAGGATATTGTGCTACATATTGCTAGTTTGGAAAAAGATTAAAAAATTAAATTGACTCTCAGGAATGCTTATCATTTTTATAATGTTGAAAATAATTAAGTGAAGCCATTATAATTCAATGACTGATTTATGTAAGTATATAAATGAAGATATGAATGCATATGAGTCAGTATATACTTCTGAAGTCTCTGACTCTATCCATTTTTTATACCTAAGGTCTTGCTATGTGTTTCGGGGTAGCCTCAAACGTATGGTCCTCCTGCACCAGTCACATCATGCCCAAAATCTGTCTGTCTGTCTGTCTGTCTGTCTATCTATCTATCTATCTATCTATCTATCTATCTATCTATCTATCTATCTATCTATCTATCTATCTACATCATCGTGTTTTCTTCCTCTTCCTCTTTCTCCTCCTTTTCTTTCTCCTCCTCCTCCTCCTCCTCCTGTGGTGGCTTGAAGGACAACAACCTTCATAGGCTCAAGTATTTTTAACAAACAACCAGCTGATGGGACTGTTTGGGAACTATTAGAAGATATGGCCATGTGGAAGAGGTGTGTCAATGGGGGTGGTCTTTGGGGGTTCTAAAAAGTCATGTCATTCCCAGTGTGCTCTCTGCCTCATGCTTGCAGATCAAGATGAAATCTCTCGGGTGTTCTGCCACCATGCCTTTGCTTCAGCATAATGAACTTCAAGCCTTCAAAACTGTAGGCTCAATTAAACACTTACTTTCATAAGTTGCATTGGTCATGGTATTTTTCACAGCAATAGAAATCCTGAGATATAATCTATCTATTTATTAAAGCAATTGTTCATCATATACCTGAATAGAAAGAAAATGTTCAAAACCAGTTTCTGTTGAATGTTGAGGATGTGGTTGACAAGGAGGAGAGGCAATATGAACTTATTATGAATTTGTAGTTGACATATAGCAATTGAAGTCTTTCTTTATATGAATAGAGGCAGAATTAGCTGAACTAGAGAAGCAGCTATACATCCTCTGCTGGTCACATACATCTGAAGCATGCTCAGCCTGTGTCTGGGATCTTGTGTAGGATAGAAGCATAGACGGGAGGTAGAGTAACCCTAGTTTGGACCAACTCATCAACGCAGTAGGACAACAGCCCTCAGGAAAAGCATCATATAGGTCTGGTAAGCCAGGGGAGTTGCTGTGTTCCACCTCAGCGCTTCTTGTTCCAGGCCTGTCCTCCGTGCTTTATGTCCCCTTCTGTGTTTGCCACAGGAGGGTACATTATCCAGGCTCATCCATTGTAACCTCTTGATCACATATCAACTACATGTAGTGCAAAATGCATGCATCTTCCACATGACAAACACGAGTTTTCATACGTGGTGGAGATAAATCACCGTAGGCGGTACCATGGCTATTGGCAGAAACCCAGATAAGGCCTCACATAGGGATTGGTATTCCATATCAGTCAGGTAGGGAGGGGAGCTGAGGACAAATGTTTGGGTGCATCTCTGTTCAGACCACTTTTCACCACACACTGGCTACGGATAGTTCTGACAGAAGTTCTGAACTGTCTCATCCTAAGGCCTGTTGAACATAGGGTTGGCAACCTGTATGTGTCTGCCTGCCCTGTGAGTGTGACTTGCTTCTACTCCCCTGAGGGAACTAATAAACATTTATATCTCCATGGAGAGAAGAGTCGCTCTGACTGTAATAGAGGCACGCAAATTCCAGTTGATAAGATTTCTATCTATAAAGGTAGCTAGACATATAATTACAGTTTTGAGACTTTTCTAATTTCTCTTGGGAAATATTGTCTGGAAGGAGAAGATGATAAAAAACATCATACACATAAGCATTAACTTCAGTTACACTCATGATATCTGAGCCAGGCATCATTTGATGGTACTCACGGGAGCCTTCTTATATTTGCAAAATACACTTGTTGAAAATCCTAATTTTTTTTAAATAAATGGTTTGGTTTTGCCTAGGACACAATATACTAATAAGTTAACTGATCACATATTCATTCAATGATATTTGGTTTCTTATTACTTTTTAATTTTTTAGATTGTATTTTAACTATATTTCTTCCCTCTCTTTCTAATTTCAAACTCTCCTGTACCCCAACCCCACTCTTCTTTTAATTCATGGTCTTTTTTTTTTTAGCAGTTATTATATGCATGTGTATATGTGCGTGCGTGTGTGTGTGTGTGTGTGTGTGTGTGTGTGTGTGTGTGTGTGTATTCCCAATTAGAATGTGTTGAGTCTACATTATATTACTTCTATGTCTGTTCTCAGGGCTGAAAATCTGGCACTGGACAACTACTTGGTATGTCCATCCCTTGGGAGGACCACTTTCCTACTCCCAGCATTCCTCAGTTAGCTGTAGTTCTTTGTGCAGTGTAGAGACCTAATGTGCTTTTCCCTGAACATTCTGGCTTGCTCGTAGGTGTCCTTGTTCAGCTCACATTTGGGTGGCTATGCTGGTGAAAGTTCATGGGTGTAGTTTCTGATGTTGCTCAGGGGCACTGATGCCTTACTTTTAACATTACAGATCTGTGCTTAAAACTTTGCCTTAATAGGCCTGTCTGTAGTCAGGTGTGTTGGCACATACCTTTAATCCTAGCCTAAGGAGACAGAGACACTCCTGTGAGTTTCAGGATAATCTGGTATACAAATCAAGTTTGAGAACAGTCAAGGCTACACAGAGAAACCCTGTCTTGAAAAAAAAAACCAAGAAAACAAAATGAAAAAAAGAAAGGCCTATATTCATGGAACAACTTTAAAGCAGGAACAGATAAAAGGGATAGCAGGGATCCATTTCCTTCCCATTGGAAGAAGTATTATTAATGACAGTCCTCAGGCTGGTACATGGAGTCACACAAAGAGACAAATCACATATCTGTCCTTATCAGGAGAATAAGGACTGCCGTTGACAGTTTCCCAGGAATTTTTTAAGAGGCCAACAGTGGGGATGTGTAATGCCATTGGATTTGTATCAATAGTGGAGATGTATAACACCATTAGATTTGTATCAGTAGTGGGGATATATAACACTATTGGATTCGCATCAATAGTGGAGATGTAAAACGCCATTGGATTCATATCTTACTTCCAGCTACCAACCATGTTTGCAAACCCTGAGCCATTCATTATAACTGGGAATGTCTCTTAGTGATAAGCTCTCCATACACTCTATTCTACCTCTTCTAGGAAAAGTAAGTACTTTGTACAGAGAGGCGAGTCATAGGGGTGAACAGGACTAGTGTTCCCCTTTGTTGGCCAAAGGTTATCCATGTCCTGTGTTCATTATCTTATACAAAATTTCTTCAAGTAGGTTGTCTGGGAGCAAAAGAAAAAAAATATTAAGAGCATCCAACCTGAGAAGGTATCATCTATAATTTTATAATTTCATGAAAATATTTTTTGTTCTTCTTTTATATTTGGTATAAAACAAGGCCCAGATTCCCATGGAAACATACCTCTGATGCATTCATTCTGACTCAACCCTGCCCCTTAAGCCTAGTCACCTTGTCTTTCCTTCCTATGTCTCTATCTCAGTCAGTGTTCTATTGCTGTGAAGAGACACCGTGGGCAAGGCAACTCTTGTCAAAGAAAACATTTAATTGGGGGTTTGCTTACAGTTTTAGAGGTTTAGTCCATTTCATCACGGTGGGAAACATGGTAGCAGGGACGGCAGCCACGGTGCTGGAAAAGTAGTCGAGAGCCACAATCCTGATCTGCCAGAGGGGGGTAAGGGAGGAGGACTGGGCCCAGGCCTTTTGAACCCTCAAAGCCTACCTCCAGTGACACATATCCTCCAACAAGGCCACAGCCCCCAATCCTTGTAATCCTTTCAAACAGTTCCACTCCCTGGTGACCAAGCATTGAGAAATATGAGCCTATAGGGCCATTCTCATTCAAACCACCACAGTCTTGAAGGCTTGGCCTCTGTGAATTCAATATATTAGCTCCTTCATTTCCTATCTTCAATTCAGGTTGGAAAGACAGAAGAGTCAATCAAAATACTAGTCTGTTATGCTTCCCTACTATCCCCCTGCCTCGCAACTGTCCTGGCTAATATCTCTGTATATTTCTCTACCACCAAAGATTCTATCTCCAGGGTCCCTTGCAAATTTTGACTCTTAAGTCAATATCGTCTGACATTATTATCTTCCTCTTTACCTCTGGCCTAGAAGTGAAAGCAACATGTGCCCATGTATTTCCTAATGAGTTCTCTTCGGTTTCAGTAACTCTTCTTTTCTCTCTGTTGAAGTCTTTTTCTGTTGGTAAAAGAAAGTATTTTTCTCAAAAACAAGATATAAAATATCAGACATAGAATCAGCTCCATACTTAAAACAGCCCATAAATCAGTTTCAGTTTAGGGTAATAAAAATTTCTGGAAAAAGGCAGATGACTGCTAAGTATTTTGAGTAGATAGTGCCTAGGGATTCATAAGTGTGGATTTTTTTTTAGCAAGTATATAAAATGGTACAGTGTATAGCTGTGTTGCTTTGAATGAAAATGGCCCCCATAGACTCACAGGAAGTGGCACTGTTTGAAAGGATTAGGAGGTGTAGCCTTGTTAGTGGAAGTGTGTCATTGGTGGTGTGTTTTGAAGTTTCCATTGCAAGCTCAGGGTTTCTCTCATCCTGAGGATCCGAATGTAGAACTCTACTTCTCCAGCACCATGTCATTCTGTGTGCCACCATGTTTTTTGCCATGATGATAATGGCCTAAACTTCTGAAACTATAAGCATCCCCAATTAAATGCTTTTTAGAAGTGAGTTGCCATGGTCATGCTACCTCATCACAACAATAGAACACTGACTGAGACAATAACTCAAATGGGATTTTTTTTTCATCAAAAAATTTCCAATAATCAAAAGAGTTCACAGCAATCAGGTAAGTAAGTGTGCCACCTGTTTCTTTGGGGAAAATCTAACTCAGCACAAGGCCTGAAGAAGTATGGAGAAATCTTTATTTCTTTCACTCATTTCCACCTATCTGTTACCATGTTTTGTTTGGATCATCATAGGTACTAACAAAACGGACAACTAGGATGAACATGTGTCAAGAATACCAACTCTTATGACACCTCTAGTGCTGTCTTCTGTTGGACAAGTTAGCTGAGTCCAGAAGCCACTCATTGTGGTTATAGGTCTGTAAACTGCTGCTGAATGAACTATCCCAGTTTTCAGTGTCTTCCTTGACAAAAATTTGTCTTGACACATGAAATGTTATGAGTCTGACTATGTACTTGTTTGTATATATGTGTGTGAGGGTAGGTGATGAGATAAAGATTAAACCTCAGATTATTTCCCTTTAACCATGTCTTTCTATGTTGATGAAATGTATAGACAGAATAGAAGATTTGTAAACCAATTCTGGATACATCTGAAATTCCAAAGTAGGCAGAAAGTAAGTTGATACACACACACACACACACACACACACACACACACACACACTACATTACTCTTAGAGGCAGAGTAGAAATTAAGGAAAATGCCTAAAGATTGTTCCTAGGTTGAGGAACAAAATTAAAGAACTGACCAAAAGTTGGATATTTATGTACACTTAGTCATAGCCTTGTCTTACAGTTAGTAATTACATAATATTCTGGTAAATCACTTAACCTCCTAAGTCTGTAGTTCCTTTTTTAGTCAACGAAGACAACCATATCCATGTTGCAAACTTTTGAGAAGGCATTTGCCAGGTAATAATTACTCGAAAACCAAAGGTGTCGTTGTGCAACGTAGCCTACTACTTCAATCAGTACACTTCTGTGCTGTTGCCGTCTGTTAGAGCAGTGCACTTCTGTGCTGTTACCGTCTGTCAGAGCAGTGCACTTCTGGGCTGTTACCGTCTGTTAGAGCACTCGCCTCCTATTTGATCATAAGTGCTCTGAGGTTGGACTATTTACAGACGAGTCCTGACTAATGCTTAGCTCTCTGAATTCTGCAGAGCACATGTGTTTAGCTAGGGTATTAATATTTATCTTTAGAAAAGTTATTGTGGCTTTGATGATGAGACAAGAAGCAAAGTGCTGAACACAGACACTTAAAAGGACAGAATAAAGGTCAGATGCCGAGACTGGTGTCTTGGAGTGAGTTGTGTCCATGAATGACCTCTGTAGGTATATTTTGGCTAAGTGGTCACTGACCACTTAGAATTTAATCTTTGTAAGACTATTACTGAAACGGTTATGTTATTTACGGTGTCTCCCAAGTCTTTCAATAAAACCTGAGTAACTCTACTTATTTATATAGACATCCCAACAGCAACCAGTTTAGTCAGAGAGGAAAAGAATGTTGTTATAAATTTGATGAAATGTGGGGTACTTTCATATGAGAAGAGCAAGAATTTGAAACTATAGATTGTGCCTAAGCTTGTTTCTGCAGAGTGAGTTGAAGAACAACTCATTTTCATCCTGTTCTCCCAATGTGTGCTGGCGGCAAATGATTATTGTTGCTTTCTTTAGTGAACAACAGGATTTTTCAAAGCAATTGTATATGCTTAGGGCTATTTTGCATGGGAGTAATAATGAAACATTCAAAAGATTCCTAAATTATTCCTTCAAAGATGTTCCAATTATTGCTTAAGTTGTTCGGGGTGGCAATAGTGATAGTTCATGATACTTTGGTCTCAAATGAGGAAGGCCAGAAAGGAACTAGCTTAGACTGGAGAGACTGGTAGTCAGTGGGCTATTTATATAAACAGTGCAGGTCCCAGATGTTCTGGAGCTAGAAGGCCCCTGTCCTCTGTCTCTGTTTTCCTTTCTGATCTAAAGTAACCTCTGAGAAGTTTCCTCTTTGTGTTTCTGTGAACCAGAGCCACCAACCACAGCTGCTTTGCTGCCAAAAAAGGATAGAGGCATTTGTTAGTTCCAAGTTTGGGATTTTTAAGGGGAAAAATACAAATGTTACAACAGCTGTGCTTGTAATAAAAACAAAACAGAAATGATTTAATAGTTTCCATTAGTATCATAGTAGTTGAATGGAGTAAAAAACAAAATGCAAACCCCCTGCAGTGACATACCAACATACCCCAAGCAGGGAAAAGAAAAAGAATAAGGAATTTTTTTTTTTTTTTTTTTTTTTTTGGTTTTTCGAGACGGGTTTCCCCGTGTAGCCCTGGCTGTCCTGGAACTCACTCTGTAGACCAGGCTGGCCTCGAACTCAGAAATCTGCCTGCCTCTGCCTCCTGAGTGCTGGGATTAAAGGTGTGCGCCACCACACCCGGCTTTGAATGGAATTTTTAAAGGGGGTAAAAATTAGACATTCTGAACAATTTTTTAAAAAAGAGACAAGTTTAAAGAGTGAAAGTGGTCCTAAAGAAGAAAATTCCTAGAAATGGAGTGACAGGGTCTGGGGGCTGAGACTCCAGACAGTGAATCTTGGGAAGTAGTGGGATGTGGTAATGACTCTGCAGGCAAAAACTAGTCCCATGACGTTTTTTTAAAGTACATGTCATTTATTGTAAGCTAATTATACAACAAGCTTTCCCCCCTCCCAATTAGATATGAAATAAAAGCTGTGGTATTTCTGGCCAGTGATAGTATATGTCTTTAATCCCAGCACTAAGGAGGCAGAGGCAGTACATCTCTATGAATTCAAGGGCAGCCTGGTCTACAGAGCAAGTTCCAGGACATCAAATGTTACACAGAGAAACACTGTCTAGAAAAGCCAAATTAAAAAAAAAAAAAAAAAAGGCTACTATGAAAATATATTTACAACTTTCTGAACAGTAATCGATAATGTTGTAAACATTTTGGCTAGTAACATTTGCATCATACTTTCTAAGTACAAATCGAGTCGTTTCTGTTGATAGAGAGCTCCATGCACTTACCATACTCTTGTTCTTCCATACACTGTGATGGGTAACTTTAGCCAATTGTCATAAGCATTTGACTGCCAGGGCATCATGTTGGCCCACCTGTGCCATTGGCTGGAGAGCAGGTCGGTGGGTGGCATGGCAGTCCATAGGTCTCTGTCTGTCTTCCTTCTTCCATGCGGTGCTACCTGGATTTGATTTGATTTTTATGAGACCTAGGTAGAAAACAACTTTGGCCACCAAGTCAGGCATCAAGCTAGGATGAACAAAGGACCGCCATCTGTTCTGCCCTGACTTGCATAAGAACACCACCACCAACAAGGTTTCTCTTTGTCCATTGCCTGGGGTGGGACCATTTTTTAGCGGCCTCTTGTGAGGCTATGCCAGTGCCTGGCAAACACAGAAGTGGATGCTCACAGTCAGCTATTGGATGGAACACAGGGCCCCCAATGGAGGAGCTAGAGAAAGTACCCAAGGAGCTTAAGGGGGCTGTAACCCTGTAGGTGGAACAACAATATGAACTAACCAGNACCCCCTGAGCTTGTGTCTCTAGCTGCATATGTAGCAGAAGATGGCCTAATCGGCCATCATTGGGAAGAGAGGCCCCTTGGTCTTGTAAACTTTATATGACCCAGCACAGGGGAAGGCCAGGGCCAAGAAATGGGAGTGGGGGGGGGTAGGGGAACAGAGGTGGGGGGAGGGTGTGGGGGAACTTTCGGGATAGCATTTGAAATGTAAATAAAGAAAATAATTAAAAAAAAAATTACAGGATAAAATAAATAAATAAATAAATAAATAAATAAATAAAGTTTTCAGCCCCCTCCCCCCCAAAAAAATTGTGAATTCGGTCACTGGGGCTGCTGGTCATGGGTTCTATATGAAAACAGGCTGAGCAAGGCATGAGGAGCAAACCATTAAGAAGCGCTGCTCTATCGCCTCTGCACCAGCCCCGTCTCCAGGTTCCTGCTATGTTTCACTTTATGTTATGACTTAACTTCAATGATGAACAATGTGAAACATAAGCCAAATAAACCCTTTCCTCCCCACGTTGCTTTGGCCATGGTGTTCATCACATCCATTAGCAACCCTAACTGGGACAATATCTTTATATAGATATACCATGTTTTCTTTTTCCATCCATTCTTTAATGGGCACATAGACTGATCTTATTCCTTGGATGTTTTGACTAATACTATAATGAGTATTAGAGAGAAGATATTGCAGGTATACGAATTTCACTTGATATATATGTCTGTGTATGTGTAGATAATGGTAGTTCTAATTTTAATCTTTTGTAAAGCTTCCATAACAATTATACTAATTTACATTCCTGTCAGAAACACAGGGCTGTCCCCTTTTCTTTGTATACTAGTTAACACCAGGTCTCTTTTAACTTTTTGTTAGTAGTCACTCTTGCTAGAGTTCCTAGCATTATTGTGGTTTTGATTTTCATTACCTCAGTTTTATTTATAGTGAAGCAAGCACCTCTTTTTACAAATCTGTTGGCAATTTGTCTTCTCTGGAGAAGTGTATTTAGATCATAACATATTTTATAAAGTAATGTGGCTACTACTTCTTGCCATTGAGTTGCTATAGATTTTGGCTGTTAATCCACATATAGCTTTAATGTCTTTTTGTATTTCTCCATTCTGTAGGCTTCATCTTCACATTGCTGGCTATTTCCTGTGCTGGGCAGAAGTGTTTTGATTTATCTGCTCTTAATTGTTTTTGTTTTTGCTGTCTGTGCATTGGGATCACGTCTAAATCGTCCAGATCAGTGCCACCAAGTTTTCTCCTGGATCCTTAAGTAATATCATAATTTGGATTTTATAGTTAAAAAAAGTTTCCATTTTATTTGACTTTTGCATATGTTTTGAGATTAAGGCTTCATTTCAATCTTTTTCCATGTGGTTATTCAATTCTCCTAATATTTATTAAACAGATTACATGCTCCCCCCCCACCCCATTGCTGTCCTTGGTGTCTTTGTTAAAAAAATCAGTTTGTTTTAAATGTGTGACTATATTTCTTAGCTATCTATTATAATCTGTTGGCAGATTTGTCTGCCTTTATGCCAAATATGTGTTGCTTTTGTCTACCACTCTGGCTTGCAGAGGTTTGAATCCGGCCCTTTTGAGTTCCTGAGTTGGACATTTAGTCCTCAGTGTAGCAATGGTAAGGAATGATAGGACTTAGCAGATAGGGCTTGGGGGCAGAAATCACTGTAGGAACTGCCCATCAAATCTCCTTGACATCCTGAGCTCCTCTAGGGATACTTGCTTTAAGAGCCAGCTCGTCTGCAGAGTTGCTTTTCTGCTCTGCAATAGGGCTTCTTTCTCCCATAAGTGTCCCAGCTCTTGTGGTGTTATCTTACGTCATGTCCTTGCCAGAGTTGAGAAAATCCTGCCTATATCCAGAACTGGGAGGAGACACTTTTTCCCACATGTTTGTGTCTTCTTCAATTTCTTTCATTGGTGGTTTACAGTTTTTAGTATAGGGATATTTCTCCTTGACAAACAGATTCCTAAACATGTGATTATTTTGTGGCCACTGTAAATAGGATTCCTTCAGTGTCTCCCCCCCCCCCATGTATATTAGTGTATGCACATGCTATTTATTTTTATATTAGTGACTTGGTGTTCTGTAACTTTCTCAAATTTGTTGGTTCTAACAGTCCCCCCTGCCCGATGCAATGTGTCAGGGCTTTCTATTTATATAAGGTCATACTTACAAACAGAGAAAACTTAACCCTTTTCAAATTTGGATGTGCTCTCTCTTGCCTAATTGCCTAGGCTAGAACTAGCACTCTAATGGAATTGCAAGAGTGAAACCTTCTTGCCTTTTTCAGGGAGTGTTTTCATTTCCTATCTGAATGTCACACCATCTGTGAGGATGTCACCTCTGTTGTGTGGAAGTCCTTTGTCTCTACACCTAACTCATTGTGAGATGTTATGGTTCAGGGATGTCAAATTCTGTCAAATACCTTTTCTGTACATATTAAACTGCTGGTGAGGTTTGTTTGTTCTGTTGACGTGTTGTATCTTGTCTACCAAGTTGCCTATGTTGAACCACTCTGGGATACATCTCCCTTGGTCATGGTAAATAAGCCTTCTCAAGCTTGGATGGATTTTCTTTTACATTTTTAAAGATTTATTTATTATATGTGTGTGGTGGGGAGAGAGACGTAGCAAGCCTGCCTCAGCATAAATGTGAAGGTCAGAGGACAATTTGTGAAAGTTGGCTCTCCTTTCACCACGTGGGTCCTGTGGCTAATCGGGCTTGGTGGCACACACCTTTCCCTGCTGAGTAATCTTGGGAGACGGTGTTGTTGGGTTTAATTTTCTATCTTGTTGGAACTTTCTATGTTCATCAGGGATATTGGATTGCAGTTTCTATTTTCTCTCTTTTCTCCTCTCCCCTTTCCATTTGCAGCCCCTCTCCCACCTGTCCCTGTCCCCTTAGCTAGTTTTGGTGTCAGGATAATGTTTGCCTCATGAATGATTTTGAAGTATTTCATTCTTCTAAATTTTCCCAAGGATTTCACGAGACTTGCTATGTCTGTTGTGTTTGGTTTTGCTTTTTGTTTGCTTTGGTTTGGTAGAAGTTGGCAGAGAGGCCATCAGATATCTCTAGATTATTTTGTTTCGTCTCACAAAGACCCTCTATGCTGGCTCATTGTCCAACTTGTTATTCTGCTCAGATGTTTCATCTTATAAGTTGACTTTGGTAAGTTTCATATATTAAATAGTTTTCACCTGAGTTTTCTCTTTCCCCCCTAGCTAAGTGTTTCTTGATTTTATCTTTTTAACTCTTCAATTCATCCTCTCACCTGCTTCCTTCATTCTACCCTGATCTTCGTTTTCTTCTTTCTCCCAACTTTGGGCTTAGTTTACTACACTGATAAACATTGTTTTAGTTTATTGCACTGAAATGTACTGATAGTTGATGTTTCTTTTTTCTTTTATTTTTTTTTAAAATTACTTTTTACTTGTATTTTTATTTTTTGAGACAGGATTTCTCTGTGTAGCCCTGGCTGTCCTGTAACTCACTCTGTAGAATAGGCTGTCCTCAAACTCAGAAATCCACCTGCCTCTGCCTCCTAAGTGCTGGGATTAAAAGCATGTGCCACCACTGCCTGGCAATGTTTCTTTTTTCAACGAAGGCATCTATTTCCATAATCTGGCCTCTCAGAATTTTTTTTGCCGAATCCAAAGATTTTGACATACTGTTTTCATTTTTTGTTTGTTTTGAGAAATAAAATTTCTCCTTCAGTTTCTTCATTGACCCATTTCTAGTCTTAGAACATTTTTGTTAGAAAATATAATTGCTATGAGTTCAACCTTGCCATATTTGTTTTAAAAAAAAAACTTCTTTGAGGCCCAATGTAACCTATCCTGGAGAATATTCAAGAAGAATGTATATTTTTGAGCCACTAGCTTGGAATGTTCTGTGAATGTCTTTTAGGTCTAGTTGGCTGGGATTATAGTTCCATACAATTCTTTCTTGTTAATTATCTGCCTATTGCTATTATGTCTATGCTATTAAACTCTGCCATTATTAATTTGCAATCCACCTCTCCCCTTACAGACTGGCTTTAGGTGGAAATACTTTTCAACACTAAGCCTATCCAGATATTCCAGGCAAGCTACCTGATATCCCCTTGTACCTGGACTGTGACGCCCATGGTGGTGGGGTTTGTCTTAAGCATGGCCTTCCTGTAGTTGCTAAAATTCTGAGATAGAATCGTGGGTCTGTTGATGCTGACACAGTCTCAGGGTGTGGTTGAGAGTCTGTGGCTACCAAGGTTTTAATGCAGCCCCAGGCTGTGGTGATGTGGCCAGATTGACTTCATTTTGTTATAAGGTTTCAGTTTCTGCCTGAAGCCAAGGCAGATCTGAGATCACAGTCCATTGGTTCAAGCCAAAGAATCGGGACCCATGGGACACACCCAGTGATATCTTTGCAGTTTCAGGCACCTGGTATCTGGTACTATGCTGACCTGAGTTTGGGAGGGGGGGATGTGGGTGATGTGAAACTTCTGTTCCTACCTTCTTCAATGTTTCTTTACTTATTATCATCCTACAAGCATGACTATACTCCAGTCTCTCACCCAGTTTCTTAACTCTTGTGGCAGTATATTTATAAATGGAGAGAGGCTCAAATCCATGTTCCTAAGGGGAGTTAACTGGGGAGCTCAATGCTGCGCTGTTGCTCTGCCCTTCCCATTCCAGTTTCTAGAAGATTTTGACAGACTGAGCTAATGCAATCGCTTGGTTTGTGAGCAGAGACTCTCCTGCAACCGCAACGGTAAAGGAATCTTGTTCTAAAACAAGATTAGTGACATTCTAATTTGGGGACGTTTAACACAATCTATGCTCACTAGTTTTCTAAGTCTCCACAAGGTATTTTGCTTTGTGAGGAATTTTGAATGAGCGAGGAAGTAAGGCCAGCAGAGGAAATTTGTAGAACAGTGTAGACCGGATCTTTGCATATATATATATATATATATATATATATATATATATATATATATATATCTTAGCTAACATGTGTACTACCTTACAAAACTATCAAATGGTTGGAAGAGAAAACTATTTCTTCTAGTAATTTCCTCTCACAGTTAAGTTTTACGCTGACAAAGAAGAGCTTTACAGGTCAATTTGAATCTCAAAGCAAAAAACCAAAATGCACAAACAGAAACAAACAAAAAAAGAAGTCAAACTTGATAACAACAATTCATATACTAACTCAGAATAACACACTGTCTGCTTCCCTTTCAAATGACAAAATTCATAAATTTTCAGTTAGTTACGCTTATGGGAATTAGAGGGATATGAATATCACTGTTAAAACTGCAAGCTTCTGCAGTTTCAAGTAACACTATGAGTAATCTGTTTAATGAGTATCTTTTATCGCAGTTGCATTTTTGAGTCCCACTAGGCAGTTGCTTCATCCCTTTCCTTATCTATGCAGAGACACTGTCTGGCACGGGAGAAGCACTTGTGAGCAGTGAGCTACCTGGTTCTGCCTCTTCTTTGTTAGTTAATAGTTTTAAAGATTGCTACAGATCTTGCTCTCGGTTTCAAGATTCCTCAATTATAAGCCACCCCCTCCTGGTTTTTTGAAACAGTGTCCTACGCTGTAGCCTAGGCTAGCTTCGAATGCCTGAAACTCAGAGCAATCCTATTACCTCTGCCTCCCAAGCACTGAAATTATTGATGTGTGGCACCACATCTGTCTCCTTTTATTTTGTAACTTTTAAAGTAAGGTCATGCCAAAGGTCTGAGAAGAGGAAAATTTTCCTATGCATAGTCTTGGTGTCTTACTAAATATCTTGGCACTTTTCCCCCTACCTTCCAAAAAACTGAAGATAAATAGATATGAAACCCATGACTATTCTCAGTTCTATGAGTTTGTTTAAGGCAGGACAAAGCATTGCTTCAGGTAGAGCCTGAGACCTGCCAGTTCTTGCAAGGATTTGCATGCCAGAGTGTTAGCTCTGGCTCCAATGACCTTGTCACAGCAGAAAACCAGCAGACCTCTGTTGAGGTCTAGACAAAGAACAGTACCATTCCTAGCCTCTCCATTTGCATGCATGTGCTTTCAAAGCCAGCAGAGGTGCACGGAAACACAAAAGACATCAAAATCTGTCCCAAGATTTCTGCCTAGTTGAAAAGACATGATAAATTTGTGAAACCAGCTAAGAGGAGTAAATAGGAATGCAAACCACGACCTGAGACAGCATGGAGCCAGGTAGGACATGAGTGGTTCAGATATTGAATGAGAATGAGGAACAAGCCACTACAGCACTCGCATCTGTCTAAAAGGTACTCTGTGCGACAAAAAAAATACTTGTCCTTATCACTTCTGAGGTAAATGCGGCATTGGCAACAGTAACTAGTTATAGAACTTGTTTGTTACATGAGTTACAAGTGTTGAGTATTGATTGCCTAAAGCATGCCAAATACCTTTTACCCTTTCACTGTTCCTCCATGAATACTTCTTTCTCCTCTCACACTGGCAGTGCAGGCAGCATCAGAGCTAATATTTCAAGGTTAAACTCTTTACCAGTCCAAATTCTTGCATATGTATGTCTGTGTGTATGTGTGTGTGTGCATGTGTGCTCCTGTGGGTGCACAAGCACATGCATGTGGAGGCCAGAGGTACCATTCCTCAGGTGCTGTCAATCACGCTTAGAGAAACAGGTATTCTCAGTGCCCCCTGAGTGGGTTCAGCTGGTGGCTTGTGTGTTCCTGGGATCCTCCTGTTTCTGACTCCCCAGTGCCGGGGTTACAAGTACATGTTACCACTCTCAGCTTTGTACTTTCTACATGAGTTCTAGGGATGAAACACAGGGCTTCATGCTTGCCAAGTAAGTTCTCTACCAATGGTACTATCTCCCAGTTTCCCAAACAATACTTTTAAGTGCAACCAAACTCATTATTATTAGTTAACATAATCACTACCCTCATATTCAATATAGACTCATATTCAATATAGACTATTATCTCAAAAAGATGTGTTGCAGGGATATTTAAATGATAGATATCCCTTGTGTTAACATGTATGGTTAAAATGAAAAAATTATTACAGACTTCAGAAGTTATGGAAGATGTTACAAAGGAAGGGGGATTTAATCCAATTCTTTCTCTTTCTTTCTTTCTTTCTTTCTTTCTTTCTTTCTTTCTTTCTTTCTTCCTTCCTTCCTTCCTTCCTTCCTTCCTTCCTTCC
>NC_034604.1:27909232-27919598 GCF_900095145.1 Mus pahari | reverse complement strand
GGTGGTGGTGGTGGAGGTGGTGGAGGTGGTGGAGGTGGTGGAGGTGGTGGAGGTGGTTCTCCAGCCACCATTGTCTTTCTTGCTAGGTCTCAAACCTGCCAGACATCCATTAGTCTCAGAGTACCGGAACTTGCCGTTCATTCTATTACAAATGCTTTGTGTCACATGATTATGCCTTTGAAAGCTCTGTTCTGATGTTATCTGTGCCTTAATGAGGCCTGCTCTAATCACTTTTACAGTTATAGACTTCCCTGACACACCCCATTCTTTTATAGAATTTACTACCTTTAAAGTAGAATTTAAGACAGAAAATCACATTGAGGTGAGATTTTTCTTTTAGATCCCAGTAAAGACCATGCAGAGAAAAAAAAACAGAAAATGGTGTGACACAGAGAATGACATGAATGAAGGCAAATCTTAAAGAAATTAATGCAAGAGTTGTATGTACTTTACATTTTCCCATGGGAGCAGTCCCAGCAGGGACTTAAAGTGAGGTCATCCACCTTATAGAGGACTATGGTATCAAAATGCATGGTGGGGAATTGCTATATTTTAAAGAAAATATTATAATCTTATTTTATGAATATAAAAATAATCTTATTTTATGAATATAAAAATAGTCTTATGAATATAAAAATAATCTTATTTTATGAATGATAGGATGATAGAATGTGAACATTGGGAGTATGGAAGAGGAGCCAAGACACAGGAGTTTCTGCCCTACTCTCTTTCTTCAGTTATCCTTCTTTTTCTACCCTGCTCTGTGCTGTGGAGGCTACCTCTGTGAACTGTCTCATTGGAGCTCCCTTCTCATCTCCCAGGCATGGGCGGAACAATAGCCTGGATGGCAGCAGGAGCTACAGATAAGTACTCACTACCTCTCCTTTGAACTTGGGAGTGTGTTTTGCTGATGACCGCATCTCCCTACAACCATGATGGCTGTAGTGTGGGCCCTGCGACACAATTCGGCATCTATTCTACATTCTGTTCTTTCATCCTTCATCCTTAAGAGTTATCAACGACTCTCTGTGGTTGTTTGCCTCAGGATTTATCACTATCTTTTGTTCCTTTGGCTTCTTTTGCATTCTGTTAACAGTAGTCATTTCATTAAAATAAACAAGCAACTTAATTTGAATCATTCAGAAACAAACTATCCCCCCCCCCCAGGGATGTGACTAATGAAGAGAAGTTAAGATTACAAACTTCTAAATCTTAGAACTGAACAATATTAATGTCACCCTCAAGAGAAATCAGAAAATCAGAAAGGAGATGTCAATTTTGAGAAATAAAAGAAATTTTAGAGTATCAGATGGATTTTTTTAAAAGCCAGAAGTCTAATCATTATGCATGTTCACAATGGTTGATTATTCATATAAGATAAAATCATATAGTACTTGTTGACCTAGTAAACAGTGGGATTTTAGTCTTTAAGAATGAGAGGAAATCATTGCAGGTTTCAAGTGGTCATTCTATGTGCTACATGGGGAACACTTGTAGGATGCTTGTGGGGACATTAGAGGCCACTACAGTGATCTAGGGCATGGGATAGATTGAAGCACAGGGATGTAAGATGGAGTATGGAGTTTGGATAGTGAGACTTTGGTGATTAAGTGAATGCCATAGGAGAAAGATGGCCCAGAGAATATTAATGGGTTTGCCTTCAACAAGTCTATAAATGTGTTTGCAGTTACTCGTGTGAGAAAAATAGGGAAAAACTAATTTACAAATGAAGGCAGAACTCCAAGATAATTCTTAGATTGGATTTATTTAAAGGGCTCAGAAAAATAATAAGTTCCACTCTATCAGGGGTTGTGCTTTATTAATATGAAAGACCAGAGATTATGGGGAGAAAAAATTCAAGAGGGCTGGAGCTGGAAGGAAGTAGTGCACACTTTCATTTGCCCTCTTCAGTGGGTTCATATGGGCCATGTTAAAGTCTCTCAGCAAGCTTAAATGACCATATGTGTACCATCCAGTCCATGACAGTCAATTATAAGGCATGGGGTATCCCAACGTACAGTGCCCAACCTGGGCCTATATAACCCTCAACATTCAACCTGGTACTCACTTCCAGGCTTTACAAAGACACAACTCAGATCTCAGGTCTTCAGATTAGGCAAAGGCACAGGCCTGAAGACCTTTCGAATCCTTGGGACTGTTGCTCAGGTCTGCTGAGTTAACCATTTACTATACCAGGGAGAAATCAGGATTTCTGGCTTACCAAGTTTTTAGATTGAGATTCTTTTTAAATATTCAGAGGGAAATTTCAGGAGATGTGATCAAGTTTTCATTGAATACTAAGTATTTAAACCTCAAGATTGAGCTGGAGAGATGGCTCAGCAGTTAAGAGCACTAGCTGCTCTTCTAGAGGTCCTGAGTTCAATTCCTAGCAACCACAAGGTGGCTCACAAACATCTGTAATGCCCTCTTTTGATATTCAGACATATATGCAGACAGAGAACTCATACATAAAATACATAAGTAAATAAAATTAAAAATAAAATAAAACTCACAAGATGAGATATGATGACTTAGGGAGAGATTTCATGCTAAAAAGAAAATTTCTAGAAGGTTTTCTAATAACTGGAGTCTAGAAGAGAAAAACATGAGAATATAAATGATAGTAGAAGGAAACATTACATCGTTGCAGAAGCCAAGAGAAAAAATAATGAGAAAGTCACTTGCACTGAATGAGATGCTTCAGTAAATCACGATGTATCCTCATTCAGCCACAAAGAAGGGCAAAATTCAGTGGAACTGGAGATCATGCTAAATGAAACAATCTAAGTCCGGTATTGATTTTTTTTCCTCTTATGAAGTATTTACATTTAAATAAGACATAGAAGAGAAGGAGGCTATGAATGGGAAGGAAGATATCTTTTCTAGTTTGCTTTTCTTTTTTCTTTTTATTTATTTATTTATTTTTATTTTTCGAGACAGGGTTTCTCTGTATAGCCCTGGCTGTCCTGGAACTCACTTTGGAGACCAGGCTGGCCTCAAACTCAGAAATCCACCTGCCTCTGCCTCCCGAGTACTGGGATTAAAGGTGTGTGCCACCACGCCCGACATCTAGTTTGCTTTTCATTGTAATAAACACTATGACCAAAAGCAACCTGGGGAAGAAAAAGACTAATTTGAACTTATTTTATAGTCCACCATTGAAGGAAGTCAGGGTATGGACGTGGGAGCAAAACCAGAAGCAGAGATTGCAGAGGAGTGCTGCTTACTGGCTCTGCTCTTTCTCTTGCTTGCTCAGATCCCTTCCTTACATAACCCAGGGCCACCTACCCAAGGATGGCACACGTTCACAGTGGGCTAAACTCTCAAGCATCATTTAGTAATTATGAAAATTTCCTACATGCTGTTAGAGAGATGTTTCACTGGTTACTAGCCCTGGTGTTCTTCTAGAGGACCTGGGCTCAACTCACCAATATAAGCTTACATGGTAGATCACAAGTGTATGTAACTCCAGTCTGACATCCCCTTCTAGCCTCTGCAGGCACTAAATAGTGGTGCGCAGGCAAACATGAAAGCAAAACACAGATACGCATAACACTTTTTAAAAATTGGCTCTCGTGGAGACAGTTCTATAGCTGAAGGTACCTCTTCCAAAATACGTAAAGTTGACAATCACGGGCTCTAAAATGGGATGAGGAGGTGAGAGGGTGAGGGAATGTGTGTGGCATAAAGAAGTAAGTAGCACTAATTATGGAGAAGAGAGGGACCAAGAAGAGAGGTGGGGACAGGTAGATCTGGAAGACCAGTGGGAAATCAAGGAAGGACAAATTATAATGGTATCCACAAAAAACGCTGCAAGGAAAACCAGTACTTGGGTTGTAGAAAGAAGGTAGTTGAGCAAGCCAGGGCAAGTCTGTAAGCAACATTCCTCTGTGATGTCTGCTCCAGTTCCCGTCTTCCCATCTTCAAGGTTTCTGCCTCGAGTTCCTGCCTTGGCTTCCCTTAGGGATGCATTATAAAGTGTAAGATCAAATAAAGTTTGATCAAAGGTCAGAAAAGGTTTTGCTTTATTTTTTTTTTTGTTTTTAAATATGGTTAATATGGGGAATCACTTGAGCTTACAGTTATGAGTACTCCAGTTCGAGGAAAGAATTAATGAGGCAAGGTGGAAAAATTGTGGTATTGCCATGGGATTCTCATGTGATTGCTTGTCTTTGAGTATCAATAATGAGTCAAGGAAGTTTTCAAATAAAAGCAAACAGGATTTTCTTCTTTTCAACCAGTTCTGCCTGGTCTCCCTGTCCATATACGGGTGAGGAAGAGAAGCTATTATGGTGACTCATACAGAAGAGTGCCCATAACATATATTAGACTTGACCTATTTTTGTTTATTTATTTATTTATTTATTTATTTATTTTTCTTGATCATATATTTTTTATTTTCTTTATTTACATTACAAATGGTATCCCAAAAGTTCCCTATACTCCCCCCCCCCGGCCCCTGCTCCCCTACCCACCCACTCCCACTACTTGGTCCAGGCCTTCCCTTGTGCTGGGTCATATAAAGTTTGCAAGACCAAGGGGCCTCTCTTCCCAGTGATGGCCAATTAGGCCATCTTCTGCTACATATGCAGCTAGAGACACAAGCTCAGGGGGTACTGNTTAGTTCATATTGTTGTTCCACCTACAGGGTTGCAGCCCCCTTCAGCTCCTTGGGTACTTTCTCTAGCTCCTCCATTGGGGGCCCTGTGTTCCATCCAATAGCTGGCTGTGAGCATCCACTTCTGTGTTTGCCAGGCACTGGCATAGCCTCACAAGTGGCCGTTATATCAGGGTCCCTTCAGCAGAATCTTGCTGGCATGTGCATTAGTATCTAGACTTGACCTCATAACAAGTCAGTCTATTCCTCTGACCTATGCATTTCTCATTTAATAAGTGAAGCTCAGAAGTTCCCCCAGGGTTTTGAATATTCTGTGAAAAATGCCATGAAGTGAAGATCACAAGAACCAGCATGTGTTAGATGATGAATCCACCGAGATTCTGCCTTTCTCCATACTTCTCTGAGCTTCCATTGCTTTCTTTATTACTTCTGTGGCCACTATGAAGAGTTTTCTCACTGTCTATCAAAGGGCAGTGTTCCCTTATGCCCTGTTTTCCCCATTCACATAGATGGTGATTCATTTGCCCACTCTGACCCTATGACTGTTATGATTGTAAGATTGGCATTTGTGGTTTCCCAGGGGTCACCTAGAATCTTCTCATGGCTTTTAGGAAATTCTACTTGAATGTTAATCTTCTAATTAAGTTTAAGCACATCAGAGAATTAACTTCCTTGTTTCTGTTACAACATGCAGCCATTCATTCCTACCAGCCTGACACCTGGGGAAGTTGGCCTTATACTCAGTCTTACTCCAGGCAATAGGCTTTTCCCACAGGAACCATACATTTATGTTCAAATGATTCATACCATATCTTATCTCCAACTCTGTAAATATTGGAAAACATCAGTTTTTCTTGATATAGTAATTAGTCTCCAATAAATCACTTTAGGTTGGCCAGTATTGGTTAACAAATGAGAGATTCATAGCTACTGTATCTCAAGTGTGAGTCTCTGAAGTCAAAATTTGTTTCCTAACTTTTTACATTTGGCACATAACTGAGGTAGAACAATACCTCTCATCTCAGAGATCACTGTATTTTCTCCTGAGTCCCTCATAAGCACAGAATAATCTCACATGCTGCAACCCTTCCTGTTTGATTTTTACATATAAGCCAATTCTTTCCACTCCTCGGGCTATCACATCAACTACCCAGGAACAGAGAAGAAAATTGAAATTTAGCAATATAAATTCAGAGGGAAATGGCAGGGAGAAACAGATGCCAAAAAGAAGTAAACACAGAGGTTGAATAACTCCTTTAGAACAGCAGGTGGGATTATTCAATGTTAAACTTTGAGCTCCAAGGAACTTACCACAAATACAAAAAGACAATGATGTCCATGCCTTCTATATATGTCAGCAAATTGACCTTTCCCATCATATCTGCTATTTTCTCTGTAAACATATCACATAGGTCACAGATAAGTGCTAGTTTGTATTTTTTTTAAATGGAGACATTCCTTGTGGTTTCACAACTGTTGGAGTGTCAATGGGAAGCCAGGGTTGAAATGTTATCATTAAATCATGTTTGTGTTAACCTTTTTAGCATGCCAAACGAAAAGAAGTCCTTGGGAAAGCCGGGAAAGCTAGGATGAAGGAAGGAAGTAGTTTGTGACAACTAACCCCTTGGGAAACTGATAATGTAGTTGACTCTGAGCCAGGAGTGGGTGGTGAAGACAAACAGGAAGGCAGCAATACAGAAACAGAAACCAAATACCACTCACAGTTGTTGGTTTTGTATCCAGATTTTGTCCGATTCTTTTTCTTCTATAAGGTTGTAGCTTTTCAAGGAGTAAATCTTTAAAGGAAAAGTCTTTCTCACAAAGGTCTCAGTGGTTGAAAACTTGTCCTCTTCTCTCTGGACTGGACTGAGCTTTCCTCTATAATAGGAACCGCATGTTTACCAAGGTCCCAGTCACGCAGCAGTCACAATGGATCATGTTCTGTTCCCTACTCCTGACAAGTAAAATCAAGACACAAGCATGGGAGTGAACTTTCTGAATTAGACCGGGGTGGCACAAGAGAAAACCTCACCAATTGACAAACCGTATTATACAAATTAAAAAGCTTCTGTACAGCAAAGGAAATGATAAGCAGAGTGAAAGCAAGCGACTGCTCTTCAGTACTTCATATGGACACAGTGTGTCTACATTCCATTACTGTATAAAGGACGAGGGGTTTCTAAGAATGTTGAGTCATGGGTTGGAGGACATGATGGACTGCCAACTCTTGAGTCCACATAATCACTGTCTCTTCTTTTCTGAACGAGTGTTTGAGACAAACAGTTTACTTATCCTTTCCCTCCTCAAGGGAACTTTTTACATAATCTTTCTCTGCGTTGTCTTAGAGCCGTTCTCCGACTGCTGTCCTGCCACCTTAAGACTCTAGTCTATGAGACAGGATATCTAGTTCTATAAGTCTAATTTAGTTACAGTTTCATTGCTGGGAAGAGACATAATGACCAAGGCAACTCTTATAAAGAAAAACATTTAATTGGGGCTGGCTCACAGTTTCAGAGGTTCAGTCCATTATCACCATGGCAGGAAGCATGGCAGTGTGCAGGCAGACTTGATGCTGGAGGGGCCAAGCATCTTGATCCTCAGGCAGCAGAAGGATTGTGCCACACTGGCCAGACTTGATTATATATATATATGAGACCTCAAAGCCCAAATTCCAAAGGCCACACATCCTAATAGTGCCACTTTCCATGGGCCAAGCATATTCAAACCACCACAAAGTCCAAATACAGGATCTACCCCCTTGGGCTAACACTGTTGTACACTGAGGACTAGATCACTCAGTTATGTCTACCAATAAGCTTTAAGATTATGAAGCTACAATTGCTTGGGCTAAGTCAATTTTTCAGCATACCTCTCCTATTCATAATGCATATGGATTGTAAAAGTCATCATGAAGGGAGTTGATTTGTTAAATCATATAGCCTTGTGACTCATGCATTGTTGTTAGACTCGGAATATTCAAGTCTTTAACATGAAAAGTAACAAAAGTCCTCTGCAAACTACAAGAAGATCAGGAAGAATAAGGAATAGAAACATGCTTTTTTTTTGTAATTTCATTAAAATTAAAATTGCAAACTTCATATGCCCCATACAGGGGAATGCCAGGGCCAAGAAGTGGGAGTGGGTGGGCAGGGGAGCAGGGNGGGGGGAGGGTATAGGGGACAATCGGGATAGCATTTGAAATGTAAATGAAGAAAATATCTAATAAAATAAGTTAAAAAAGGAAAAAATAGAGTTTATCACTTAAGAAAATAGAGAAATTCAAATTAAGAACACAAAAAGAAATTCTTCTCTTAAAGTAGGTAACAAAAAAGACTTTTACATTTTTTAAAACTTAGCTAATGGTTATGGTTTTTGACTGAATCTACATATGACCACTGTCAGTAAGTATAGAATAATGAAGGACAGACACTTCCTCTTCATTCTGTGGACAATTTTCTAGAATATTTAAAATATCATTGAACTCAGATGTCAATGTGTGAGGTCATAGCTGTGCTACTGGGGTCCTCCTTGCATTTCTGTATGTTAGAGCCTATGAGGTGGGATGTTCTGCCTTTGGTAATGTGGAACCATTCACTGGTACATAGTCCTCCAACCTGAGGCTACATCCTTGGAAGAAACTGACTTTCCCTTCGCAGGAAACCATCAACTGTCCATAGCTCCTAAGAAAGGGGGGAGGCTCATGAACCCTCCATCCTCCAAGTAAAAATATTGACTAACTTGATCTTGGGCAGATATATTCTTGATTATTTTATTCCAAATAACTAAACATCACAAAAATGCATTTCTGGTGTGCTGCTTAACAGAATTCTAATCATTCTAGATATTATAATTCAAAAATATTTTCTTCCATATAATCTAATCAAATTTAAAGTTAATAATTGTGATAACTAATCTTCCCCAAGGAAAGGTGTCCTGTTACACATTATACTGATGGCAGTTTTGAAGTGTCACTCTGTTTTTGACTTACATAGAGTCGTTTCCACTGATAATTACATCAGCTAGTAATTTAAGTGGCATCTAGTGTGGTATGTAGATAGGGAGTCGATCAAGAAAAGATGAGATCTCAGTATTTCAGTATCCTCTGAGAATAGTCGATCTTTTAAAAATTAAACATTTATCATATGTAAGATATATATCACAACTATATTTGTATATCTTAAGTTCTAGAACTCTAGAGGCAAAGGGTACCTTCTCCCTAATAATGGAGTCAACTCATATCTTCCTTCGTGGAACTTTCAATACTATTTAGTGTGCATATGGTGCATGTGGAAGCAATGGGAATAGGAAAGATAAGAGAACATTTTGTATTTTTTTTCCTAGTCAAATTTTTAAGACTTATAAACTTTAGCAGAGGCCATCTCTTTGCCCTAATGTTTATCCAACTCATTCACAGAGGGAAAAATTGAATGTATACATCTTGAAAAATATGAAGTCAATGACTAAACCACTAGGTCACATTAGCTAATTAAGAGCCAATTTAAAAGTAGCAATTAAATTACTACCATATTATATTGCTCTGACAGATGTGTTGTAGTTATTGTGGCTGTAAAGTAAGTATGGTTGCTAACTCAGAATTTGCAATCCAGTTTTGACTGGAGACAAGATTATCATAGATAAAATCTAAAATATCTAACAAGCAATAATATAAGACATAGTATAAGTCGAAGGTATTGACAATTTTGTCATTAAGTAATAGAAGATTAAAGGGGCTAATAATGTTACCTAGAACAGTGCTAAAAAGCAAAACCAAGTTAACATTTGTTTAAATACTTCCTGTATTTGATTCATAAATTGATTTATACATTTTATGCAAGTATAATCATAAGAAAACACTTAGGCAATGCTTATAACCCTAAAATTGTATGAGTAAATTTTAATCATTAAAATGTTTCATCTATGTAGTTTAAATAATTAATGTTTCCCTCTTTCCTGAACAACTATATGAACTTGATGGTCCTATAGAGTTTGTAGGCAATAACTATGCATTAGAAGTTATATGTTGTCATTATTTTGAGGTTTTCTGAAATTCTTACCTGCCCTATTTTCTTACTGAGAGCCATGCATTCATCCACCGCCAAGATCTGAACTATGGCCATTTCTCAGTTTTCTAGTGACTATTGGTTATGTTGGCAGAATAGGTGAAAGTCAACTGAGAGGAATGTTTAAATAAATATGTTCCACAATGCTTTCTTCAGTCTGTGATATCCACCTTTCAAATAATTTTAGAAGCTAAAAATTTGAGACATTTAGAAAGACATATGCAGGTGATGCAAAGACCCTTTGTGTGGATATTTGAATCTAAAAGGACCTACATAGGCTGTAACTTAAATTAAATAAAGAGAGTCCAATTTAGCAGGAATAATTTAATCTTCAGTGTTGATTAATTTAAGTTCCACGTAAATAAGTGTTCATATACCTTAAAGTAAAGTAGGGATTATAGGTGTTCAGATCTAATTGGGTGAATTTATGTAATCAGGAGACAATACAAATTAATAGATTCTTCTGCTTAAATTAGCCTACCTCAAACAGGATATGCAGCCATTGCTGCATTCTCCCCTAATGTAACACATTCTAAAAAGGTATATGAAATTAAGTATGTGGAGTGCTCTCTTTAATCTTAGATAAAAGGCATTAAATTGTGGGGAGCCGCCCTCACATTCGCCATTACAAGATGGCGCTGATGTCCTGTGCTCTAACAAACAAACAAGGCAGCTGCGCATGTGCTGG
>NC_034604.1:27898793-27909221 GCF_900095145.1 Mus pahari | reverse complement strand
TCTCTTCTCTTCGCCCTTTGCCTGTTGGAAGCTTATGCTCTCCCTCTCAAGAGCATTAAAGCTTTGCTGCAGAAGGATCCTGTTTGTGTGCCGCGTCGTTTCTTGCTGGCGAGAAGGTAGCGCGGGACATTAAATGAGCTGGATGTGATGGTGCACACCTTTAGTCCCAGCACTCAGGAGACAGAGGCTGGTGGATCTTTATGAGTTTTAAGATAGCCTGACATACATAATGAGTTCCAGGACAGCAAAGGCTATATCGTAAAACCCTGGATTAAAAAAAAAATGTTTTAAATAATGCATTAAGTGTCCATTGCCAGATGACTTGTTTACATGGTACCAGAAGGCACAAAGCAAATTTCCAAATGAGGGCAGCAATCAACAGTCTTACCCAGCTATGAACCCCAGCGATGACTGTCATAGTGATGTCAGTGCTAACAGTGCAGTAATCGAACACACGGCCCTTCATGGTAACTAGCAGCTCCCTAACTGGATTTAAGACCCATCAGACAAGAGGGAAGCCATGCTTTGTACTGGAAGGAAACACAGCAAACTACTCAGGGCTGGTAAAGTCATGGCTCGTTGAGAACCCACAACTACCACTTTACTAGGTAAACATAATCCCTAACTACAGTTTAAATATTTGCCTTTGTATTCATGGCTAAGTCTAGTCCTTACCCCTCATGAAGGAAACTTCTCTTTGTAACAGACCGAGATCATTACAGAAAACCCCAACCAATCAAAATGCAGACTGTGGATTCCAGCCCTAAATGACACACCCACATAACCCTTCCCTACCTAAGGTATTGAGAAAGGAGATAGGTAAACTGATTGTTCTGAGCTAGAGGATTGGGTAGTTTGCTGTGAGTTTGCACCTCCTGATGTTTCAGAAGCTACACTCATAATAAAGTTTCACTGACATGACTACCAAAACATGAGCTGACAAGGCTACCAATAATAGCCATGCCAAAGAGGGCATGAGAAAGCTGTGAGACCTTAACCCTGCAAACTGAAGTACATGCAACGGAGAAATGCTGAGAATCAGGGAATTAAGCCTTCTCCAGGGATTAGCATACCAATTGGTTAGTCCTGAAAATATATGTTCTCATAGAAGTAGCATTACGCAGACTGAGCATATTATATTTAAAAATATATATGTGTATATATGCTTATATGTAACAACAATTCATAAAAAAGGACATGACTTTGAAAGAGAAAAAGGAAGGATAAAAAGGAAGGTTAGGAGGGAGAAAATTGAAGGGAGAAATAATGTGACTATGTGATAATCGAAAAAGAAAAGAAAAATATTAAGTACCACATGGTTTTAAAATAATAGCTATAAGTAGTTTGCATAAAGACAAGATGACAGAAATTGATGTTTTTCTTTTTTCTTTTACTTTATTTATTTATTTATTTATTTATCTATTTATTTATTTATTTATTCTTCTCTATGTTACATCCTGAGCATAATGATCCCTCCCTCATTCTCTCCTAGTCTCTTCCTCTACTTCCACTCTCCCCCAGATCTCTCCAGAAAAGGGCGTCAAGCCTTCCGGGGATATCAACCAAACATGGTGTATCGAGTAGCAGTAAGTCTAGGCACCTCCCTTCATTTTAAGGCTGGATAATGCAGCCTTGTATGAGGACTGGGGTCTTCAAAGCAGGCAAAAGAGGCAGAGACAGTCCCAACTCACTCCCATTGTTAGAGTCCCATAAAAAGACCAAGCTGCGCAACCATAGCATATATGTAGAGGGCCTAGGTCAGACCCATGCAGCCTGCATGGCTGTTATTTCAGTCTCTGTGAGCACCTATGAGCCCAGGTTAATTGATTCTATGGGGGTTTTTGTGGTGTCCTCAACTCCTCTGGATCCCACAATCCTTCCTCCCCTCTTCTGCAGGATTCCCAGAGTTCCACTTAACATTTGCCTGGGGGTTTCTGGTGGTGTAACCTTTCTTGATCAGACACATTCTTCAAGAGCTTATAGTTTGTTTCATAGTTGAATATCCTATCCCATCAGCATACTGTTTTTAATTTCCTGATCCACAAAACATGAAAAATTTCCAGCCTCCCACTTTTGATTATGACTATCTAAAATTACAACTTAATGTAACAACCATTTACTCACGCCACAAATTCCTACCAAGTACCAGAAAATAAGCCAGGCATATTTTAGATTTTAGGACCAAAACCAAGAATGAAAGGCATTGCCATTCTTTGAAAGAGCTCCAAGCTTTGAAAGCTACAAGTATAAACACATGTAGAACACCATGACTGCTCTGAAGCCATGTGTGGGGGCGGAGAAGGAAAAAAAAAATGAGTTCCTACAGAAAAGAACTGAAAGATTCCAGAAGTACAAAATCGGCAATTTGCCAAGGTTGTGTGTGTTAGTGTTTCCAGGAAGAGTGGGGGGAAGCTTACAGGAGAACCAGCAGATTATGGGTTTGGGGGGTAGAGAAGAGGTGGAGTGGTTAAAGAGTAAGTGTGTGAGTTGAACAGCTCTGTCTAGTAGGGTACAGTAGGATCATCTGCAAGTCATATAAAAGAAGTTGAGGAGCTTTCTGATGGCTAAATGCCATAATCTCTCAAGAGGCATGATCATGTTTAGATATTATTCATGGGAGAAACACAATCAGATTTAGATTTTCAAAACTAAATCTGGAGAGCATGTGGAAAGGAGTTCGCACATTTGAGACACTTGCCTGAGGGAAAACAGATAGAAAGCTGTTTGGGTTGTTTAGGTTAGCACTGACAGGAGCTGAGTCAAGGCAGTGAGAGCAGAGGACAGTTGAGGGGCAAGGACTTGGGTTTTGTGAGTCAACATCTTAGACTCAAATTTACATGTGTGTACATTTGTATGTTGCTGTGCCAGGATTTGATAGAGAGGGTCCTGGAGCCTGGAATTGAAAGGCCCACTTTGCATTTCTCTCACACTGCTGTTTGGAACAATTTCAATGACATATATTTGAAATGAAGTATGTAACCTAAAGGTTAATTTTATTTTGAGGTTGCAGAGAAGAGTTCAAATCCTAAATAAACTGTCATTGCTGAGACTCTGAGAGCTTCTGGAGAAATATACACAGATGCATCCCATGCGATAATTCAGCCTGGCTCTCTGCAACTCAAGCATCTCTTGGCAACTCCAGGAGTGTCCCCAGTTGGAAAGCCCTCACCGATAAGCTTCATACAAAATTTGCCTTTTTGGTACATCTTAAGTTGCTTGTATTCTTGTATTCTAAGTATTCTTGTATGCAAAAATAAGTAAATCATAGTTCTGACACCATGACATTTTTCAAGAATTTGATAAAAACACATAAATAAAAGTGTTGAATTTGTTTTGTAATAAGAGCATTTAACATGAGATCCACCCTGGACGAAATTTTAAGCATGAAAAAACCATCACTGTTTGGAGATGTTTTTATTACATTCCTTGTTGCTATGACCAAATACCTGACACAAAGCAACTTAAACAAAGAGAGGGCTCATTGTGTTACAGTTTAAAGGTAAAGATCTCCTATTTTATTGTGACATGAGAGTTTGAGTCACTGTAGAGGAAGCATTAGTAGGATCAATAAATATTTTTAAAAAGCTAAATGTGACAGTGGCTTGTTTTAGAACAACCTACATTCATAGTAACTAAACCAGTTTCTCTAGACCTAATATACTACCTCATGATGAAAATTAGTCCTTTTCAAGCATGGTGAACACATGACCTAGTCACCTCCCTTCAAGATCCCATTACTATTAAAGGCATGCATCAGAGTTCAGAGGGTACCTGCTGAGACTTCCAGATGGTTGTGTTTCAGAACAGAGAGTTGGAGTAGAGACACATGGATATGATAGAAATAGAGACAGTTAAGAAAAAGAATATTATTTCTAACGGTAGAAGTCGGCCAGAAAGTTGGGATAGAATAAGGACTCCAATGTTCTAGGCTCAACCCACTTCAATGTTTTCTAGGTCATTTACAGAGCACACACATCTTCCAGTGTTTGGAGACTGCAAGATTTTTTGCACATGTTCACTTTGTATGTATGTTGTCTGAAGTATGTATGTAAGGGAGGTGTCCAATCTTTCTCTGCCCTTGGTTTCTTTCATGAGCATATATTGACCCCTTTTCTCTCCACCCTACTCCCCTGACATACTATCTTGATACTAACACCTAGGGAGGGAAACCTTAGAAGGAGGTTTTGTGGGACAAAACACATTCAAACTGTAGTCCACCCATTTAGCAATTATACCTCTGTATCCACAGTTCCGGTGATTATTCTTTTATTCTCTGATTCTAAAAGATCAATTATCTTAGGTCAGACATGTAAGTGAGTTTGTAGGTTGTTTGATTTTTGTGTATGTGTCTTGTTTCTGTAATAAATTTAAATAATGAAAATTGGTTTCTGTCACCCAGCATCCTCCACATTGTTAAAAATGAGAGAAGGGGGATTTCTTTCTCTTTAAGGATGAATACCATTCTGAAATCTGAAAGGCTTCAAATTCTGACTTTGTGAGTTCTAATCAAAAACCACAAGTAGAAGTTTCCAACACCTAGCCTCAAATGATGGGACACAATAGAAAGGTTCTATAAAACTAAGGGGCTAGAGAGACAGTAAAGTTTGCCTCACATGCATCAGGACTTGAGTTCATGCCCTATCTCCCATTGTAAAAATCTGGACCTGGTGGTGCTAGTGTGTACCCCAGTATTCAGAGAAGAGAAGGCAGACAGATCTTTGAAGCTTATTGGACCAATTGACCTTGCCCAATCAATTAGCTCCAGGTTCAGTGAGAAGCTGTACCTCAAAAACTGAAGTAGAATGTTAGTGAGGAAGCCATTCCATGGAGACCTCTGACTGCCTCATGCACATGTGTATACACATCTATGAGTATGCACACACAACCCCACATACACACACAACTACCTTGTGACTATGTGTAGAGGGGATACTAGAAACAAATAAATTCTGTGTTTAGACACAGGTCCTGTCTCTGAAATATCTCATGTTTATGTACTTATTTCATTTCTACCCCTTCAACAAAGTTGAGATCTAAAACAGTATTTTCAAGGATTTCTGCTAAGGGACACAGAACTACACATGTGAAACACCAAGACAAGTACATGGCATAGAGTAAGTTGTAGTAAAAATGTTAGCCTTCTGATAGATGCCCTAGTGTAGGGGAATCAGGGGCAGGGAGGTAGGAGTGGGTGGATGGGTGGAGGAACACCCTCATAGAGGGAGGGAGGATGTGATAGGGTGTTTCCAGGAGGGAGGGAAACTGGGAAAAGGGATAACATTTGAAATTCAAGTAAAGAAAATATCCAAAAAAAAAGTTAGCCTTCTATTACTTCAGAAAGAGCTTTTATATCAAGCAGAATTTGTCTTGATTCTTGACTGAATGACCACACAGTAGTCCTTTTTCTCTGATCTTCTCAATCATGCATGAGAAAGTCACTTTTCTGTCTGTACTCAATAGACAAAGTGGGTCTGACTGTCCATGACTCTCTCATACCAACTTTCTCCTCACCATTGTCCCAGGCTCTAAGTTCTTACCATTCTCCATGGAGAAGAATACAGTAGGCTTTTAAGAAGTTGTTTTTCTTAACTCCTCCTTTCTTTTATAATTGTCCTCTGCACTAACACAACAGTGGTGGTGAAAAATTGTGATAGTGTTGGTGGTAGTGGTGATGGTGATGCTGATGAGGACAGTTGTCATGGTGATGATAATGATGTCAGCTGCAGTTTTGATCATTGTATCTTTTAATTGTATCAGGTGAAGAATCAGATGGACTTACTTACAGCTGTATACAACTTTAGTTTCATAGCCCAAGGAACCTCTCCAAAACACAGAGCTAGGACCCTGCAGCCTCAGGATCCCAACCATGTGGACTTGCACTTTGAAGCTCTGCCACCTGTGGGTCTCTTGCCTAGCCTAGTGTGTTTCCTGATTTATTAACAGGCAAAGTGATTTTTGCACAAGACTTACAAAATCCTTCATCAGTTTAAGCAGGGATTCTGCCCAGATCTTTGATCTTAATCATAGCTGAATAACTCACCCTGTGCATTTTATTCTTCAGCAAGAATAAAATTAATGAACACTTTACAATGTTCTACAGCTTATATTTGCAAAGGTTTTTTTCCTATTGTTTTTCAATTTCATTAATTCTTTGAGAATCTCATAAAAGCATATCTTGATCATATTCACTCTTTCTCCCCAAATGTTTCTCAGATCTTCCCCCACATCTTACCTAACTTTGTGTCCTTCACAAAGGATCAAATTGTGCTGTTTAAATATTCTTGAATATTTTGCTCAACTTGAAAGGGACTACGCCCTTGGAGAAAACAGAATTCTCCTTCCAGAAGTTAAAGACAGTCAATAACTCCATGGCTGTGAGTGGGATCTCAGGCCCAACTCTCTGCTGAGATTATATCTGGCTTGGTCTCACACAGGTCTTCTGTATATTGTCACTGTCCCTGTGGTCACTGTGAGTGAGTTCATGTGTGCAGCTGCCCTGCTGGGTCCAGAAAATACTGTTTCCTTGTATGTATCGACCACCTCTTTCTTACACTCTCTTCTCCAACTTTTGCAGTGATTCCCGAGCCTCAGGAAGAGGGAGTGTGGTATATCTGTTCCATTGAGGGCTGAGCATTAAACCGTCTCTTATTTTCTGCTCCTGGTCCAAGTGTGTGTGTGTGTGTGTGTGTGTGTGTGTGTAAGACTAAAGACCTTTTTTAAAGGCCATATGGAAACCTACTACTGCAAAAGCTTCCATATATATGGTTTCAAAAGAAGCGGATCCCTCTCATAAGAGGACAATAATGCCCCTCTTAGATGCCAGCAGTTAACAAATAAAAATCCCAGTAGCAGGAATGGGTAGCTTCTTGGAGGATATTGGCCAATAAGATACTAAAGACCCCCAAACATTACAGTCTGTTGCCAATGTTCTTAGGCTACAATCTAGAACTTGGCAAAAAGACCCTATTGCTGAAGACACTGCATCCTTGAGTCATAGAACATTAAAATTAAACTGGTACATAGAACATAGAAAATTAAACTGGTATTGACTTGGTAATCCCTACTGATTAGCTTTCCTAGTTCTGGAAGGTCTTATGGAAGCTACTAGAGGAGAAAAGTAACCCTCAGTCCTACCCACTTGTGAACATTGAGAGCTACAATAATGACTGGCCTGGCAAGACACACCCACTGGTGCAACAGTGCCAAGAACGTCTTGGTAATAACCAACCACTCTCTGTTTGGATTTAAACTTTTCTCCACAAGATGAAACTGATTACCTGGCACCGTTATTGGTTCAAGAACCTATGGCTAGATGGAGGAAAGGACCTAAGGGACCTGCTACCATTATTTTGCTAAATATACATAGCATTAAACCAACTCTAATTGACTTATTATACACATAGGTTAATGCATCTCTCAAGCTATATCATAGTAGCTTCTTTTTTAGTAGATAATAATCAGCACATTGATCTTATTGCTATTTTATGGCCGATAATATAAAAAATAAAAAATAAAAATAAAATTCTATTGTAAGGATAGAATCGACCTCTAGGTGGAGACATCCCCTCCCTTAAGGAATAATGCACTGGGGCCCATGGGAGACCAGGCTAGGAGTCACCCTTGGGAAGACAGGTCTACTTTAAGATGCTTTCCTTTCCCAGAATTTCTCTTCTCTAGGGCAGTCCCTATGAGCCACCATGAGATCAGGCTGGTTCAGCCCATCTTTCAGAGGCTCAACTCAGAAAAGCATAAGGGCTTCTTTTTCTCCCCTTCTGTCCTCTTTCAGGTGCTAACTAGAGCACAGTGTGCTTTAGAACTCCCTAACTTAGACTCCTAACTGGGCTTCCTTCCCCTTACTAAAGCCTTCTTCCCTACATGGCTGCCCACCCCTGGGTGCCTGACCCTCAGGCTGGCTTATCTCCATAGCTTTTGTTCTTTCTCTTCTCCATTCTCTCCCTCCTTTCTAGGCAGCTACAAGATGTCCAGCTTACTTGCCCTGGGGTTTTTAGTTTAAATGCTAAGAAATTTTTCTCAAGCTTCAGTTTTGCTTTATTTTTAGTCCTTGAGCTTCTGTTTGTGGTCATTCTTAATTTTGTTTATTAAGGAGAATAAGAGGGTACAAAAAAGGACACCAATTTCTCAGGTATCATGTAATGACTGTGCTGTGACTCCCCAAGATTCCATAACAAACCATACCTACCTTTTAATTATTCAATTGGTAGAGAAAAAAGAGCCTCCCCTGCTCCCCTCAGTGGTATCACTATCATTTGAAGCAATGTAGATGAAATTTTAAAAGGTCATGTTTTATGAATAAACAAAGCCAGACACAGAAAACTACGCTTTCATATGCAAGAGATAAACAACTTGACTTCTCATAGAAGCTGGATATAGAAGGGTCCAAGGAACCTGGGCAGAGTAAAGAGAGAGAATAGCAAAAAGACGGCACAAAATCCAGTTGGGAGTCCATGCATTAGAGGGCATGGGCTGCAGAAGCAACAGAGCTTCTTGGACAGGGTCCCTTCAGGCCTTGATCCTCAGCCAGGAGGCAGAACTGAGACCCAAACTTCTGCACACCTTCCCTGCCAGCCTCCAGGGAGGGCTCTGACCCCAGGACTCAGGTGAGAGAGCCATCTTGTATCCCAGGTCTCTCAGAGACCAGTCCACACAGGAAAGCACACTGGATGAAGAAACAACAAATCTTCTTGGACAGGGTCCCTTCGGACCTTCATCCTCAGACTGCAGGCAGAGCAGAGCTCTAGACCTCAATGTACCTTCCCTGCAAGAGGAGAGCTTGCCTGCAGAGAATGTTCTGACCACTGGGACTCAAGAGAGAGTTGGACTCCCAGAAGTGCTGACAGAGGCTAACAGAATCACAGGAGGAACAAGCTCTAGCCAGAGAGAGCTAGAACATATAACACCAGAGATTACCAGATGGCAAAAGGTATAAGAACCATATAAATGGAAACCAAGACCACTCAGGATTATGAGAACCCAGTACTCCCACCACAGCAAGTCCTGGATACTCCAACACATGCGAAAAGCAAGATTCAGATTTAAAATCATATCTCATGAAGCTGGAAGAGGATTTTAAGAAGGGCATTAATAANTCACTTAAAGAAATACAGGAGAACACTGCTAAACAGGTAGAAGTCCTTAAAGAGGAAGCACAAAAATCCCTTAAAGAATTACAGGAAAACACAAGCAAAGAGGTGACAGAATTGAGCAAAAGCATCCAAGATGTAAAAATGGAAGTAGAAACAATAAATAAAACTCAAAGGGAGACAACTCTGGAGATAGAAATCATAGGAAAGAAATCAGGAACCATGGATGCGAGCATCAGCAACAGAATACAAGAGATGGAAGAAAGGATCTCAGGTGCAAAAGATTCCAGAGAAAACGTTGACACAACAATCAAAGACAATACAAAATGCAAAAAGATCCTAACTCAAAACATCCAGGAAATCCAGGACACAATGAGAAGACCAAACCTAAGGATAACAGGAATAGATGAGAATGAAGATTTTCGACTTGAAGGGCCAGAAAATATCGTCAACAAAATTATCGAAAAAAACTACCCTAACCTAAAGAAAGAGATGCCCATGAACATATAAGAAGCCTACAGAACTCCAAATAGTTTAGACCAGAAAAGAAATTCCTCCCAACACATAATAATCAGAACATCAAATGCACTAAATAAAGACAGAATATTAAAAGCAGTAAGGGAAAAAGGTCAAGTAACATATAAAGGCAGACCTATTAGAATTACACCAGACTTCTCACCAGAGACTATGAAAGCCAGAAGATCTTGGACAGAGGTTATACAAACCCTAAGAGAAGACAAATTCCAGCCCAGGTTACTATACGCAGCAAAACTCTCAATTTCATAGATGGAGAAACCAAGGTATTCCATGACCAAAACAAATTCACAAAATATCTTTCCATGAATCCAGCCCTTTAAAGGATAATAAAAGGAAAACTCCAACGTGAGGAGGGAAACTACGCTCTAGAAAAAGCAAGAAAGTAATCCTTCAACAAACCTAAAAGAAGATAGCCACAAGAACAGAATCCCAACTCTAACAACAAAAATAACAGGAGGCAACAATTACTTTTCTTTAATATCTCTTAATATCAGTGAACTCAATTCGCCAATAAAAAGATATAGACTAACAAACTGGCTACATAAACAGGACACAACATTTTGCTGCATACAGGAAGCACACTTCAGTGTTAAACACAGACATTACCTCAGAGTAAAAGACTGGAAAACAATTTTCCTAGCAAATGGTAAAAACAAACTAACAAACAAATAAACAAACAAAAAGCTGGAGTACCCATTCTAATATTCAATAAAATCAACTTCCATCGCAAAGTTATCCAAAAAGAAAAGGAAGGACACTTCATACTCGTCAAAGGTAAAATTTACCAAGA
>NC_034604.1:27896694-27897925 GCF_900095145.1 Mus pahari | reverse complement strand
GCTCCCTTGTCAAAAATCAAGTGACCATAGGTGTGTGGATTCATTTCTGGATCTTCAATTCTATTCCATTGATCTACTTGTCTGTCGCTGTGCTGCAACCCTGCAGGTAGAACAACTATATGAACTAACAGTAACCCAATCACAAAAGAAGTCACTAGTTATGCACTCAATGATAAGTGGATATTAGCCCAGAAACTTAGAATACCCATGATACATTTTGCAAAACACAAGAAAACCAAGAATGATGACCATCGTGTGGATACTTGTGTATTTCTGCGTCACGCCATTTGTGTGTATCTGTGTGGGCAGAAAACACTTTGGACTGGGTTCGTACTGAAGGGCTAAATATCCTACGATCAGAATGAGCTGCAAGGAAAAATGAATGCCCTGGCGGTTTGTGCCGATCAGAGCATATTTATTAATCAGATCAGGGAGAACCCTCAGCCCCCTCCCGTGTTCCTCTGTGTCTCTCTATAGCGTGGTCCGATCATGAGCGGAGCTGTGTCTACAAGGCGTGTCCGAATGAGTGGGCGGTGACGACGTCAGTGGTTGGTCCGGACGACATTGGGCGGTGACAGTGGGTGGTGAAGACGACGATGTAGGGCGGTCTGACGATGCTGCATTCCGGGAGATTTGGGTAGCAATTCTGGTATGCCTGTGGAGGGGGAGTGGTTAGTGGAAGTGGGAGACCCCAACATCTCCACCCTTTATATTTAAAAAATTAAATTTGTTAGAGTGGCATGCCCAGGAGCTGTGGTGGCTTAGCAGCTGCACCTGTCTCAGATTAGCTTGAGGAAGAGCTCTGGTATAAGGCCAGTCAGAATTTAATTTTACTACTAGGGATCCTTTAGTAAATCCTCAATTAGTAAAACCTGATTTGGGGGCTTTTGTTTTAACAGATCTTGTGAAAAATGCAATGTCACCTCTCCATGCCTAGGTGAATGCAACCTTTACATGATAGCTTTAACACTTTGTCTTAATGCCAGTACTATTTAAGACCAAACCACGAAATAATGTTTAGATGTTGAAGGGTTTTGTCACGGCTCCTGTAGTGAGGTGAATCCGAATGGCACTTGCTGCACTCTGTCCAGTCTGGGTGTAGCTGACCTGCCTGAGAGAAAAGCCAAACAGTTGAATGGGAACAGGATAACAAACTCTCTTGGGAAAGCCAGCTAGTACTCCTGTTGGTTGCAATTTAGCAAGTCTCGGTTCAGACCATAGCCCCAGGTGT
>NC_034604.1:27890787-27895974 GCF_900095145.1 Mus pahari | reverse complement strand
AACTTTAAGCTGAGATATATAGACCATTAATATACAAATTAAANCTTGATTAACTTTTTAAAAAAACTGTACAGCACCCAGTTTAATCATCTGTGCTGAAACAGGAGGAAGCTAAAAAGGACAAACATGTGATCTGATTCACAGCTACTGTTGTAAATAAAAGGCTGCTATAAATACAGTAAAGAGGAGTGTATGCATACAAATGTACGCATAAAGGCAATTTTTATCTTTAGGATGATTGTCAATTGTATTTTAAAAGACGGTATGTAGTAGGCCAAATAGTAAAATTTGCAATACCCAATTTGATTGTAGTTTGGAAAGGGGAATTTTTAATTTTAATTAGTACCACAGCACCTTTACAATAGGATGTCAAGATTTTATTTAAAGAAAAAGAAATGATTTTACATCAATGACCTTTTATGCCAAACAATTTGCTGTGGGCACTTAATAACTATAACTAAAATAAGCAGCTAGTATATAGTTACCAATGATTACAATTAATGGCAATTAGAAAAGCTTATTTTGTTTTTTGTAAGGACTTTTGCTTTTCACCAATAAAATTGCATCTCTCAAAACAAAATAGAAAGGTTTAAATTAATTTGAAGCCTTAAAATAAGATTTTAGCTCATTAACACCTCTTGGAAGCCTGAAAAAAAAATAAACATTTTGAAGCAATTTAATTTTTTGTTGTAAAATCTTAAATATTACAATTTTATTTAGCATAACCAAAACCTTAGACATCAAAAGGATACGGTCTCTGAGAGCAGGATTTCAGGTAAACCTTTTGTAGAGGTCATAGCTAATACTTACCACTCTGAAAATTTAAACTCTTAGCTTAATGTATTAAAGCCTCTGCTTTAATACATTACACTTTATTTTTAAAAAGTGTAAGCTGTATAAGCTATACTTAGAGGCAAAACATTATCAGTGATAATCAGTTTACCAGAAGCAAACCCTTAACATTTATCAAGTAAAAATAAACTCTTTAATAATNTTATATGAAGTAGGCAAGCCATTTTGTAATGCCTGATTGACCTCTTATAAATTTTGAATTAAATCTTTACTATTTGCAACATGTGGACAGCCTCCCTGAAGGTAGGGGGTGTGGCCACAAGAAATTTTTTGGTGCGGTTTTTGAAACAAAAGAAAAGCCCGTGGTTTGTGAGACAAAGGAAAAGCCCAACAAGGCCATTTTGAGCTTAATCTTCACCATGTGGGAAGGTAAAGCCCAATTTTAAAACACCTTATCAAACTTTGAATGACTCTAACCCTGAGTTAACCAATTTAAAGCTAACTGTTTGTAACCAAAGTTATAACCTTTAATGAGCATCAATAACTTAAGCCATGTAGAGCATTTTCTATAACCTTAAAGCAGTCAAAAAACTCAGTGAAGCGGCTACCCGAATTTTAAATTTAGACCACAGAACTTTAGACTCTATAAAAAGCAGTTTTTCGCAGGAGCCCTCCTGCTGGGTTTGATTTTTGGCTAAGCCACAGCTTCCTCAGGGCTGCAGCAGCAAGACTGTGAAAGCAAACACGAATTTAGCAAGCTATAATACATTTAGATATGGAACACAGAACGGCCACTCATACAGACAACGAAACAAGAAAGTACATAACTCGACACATAGACAATTGGTGCACCAGACATAAGCATACACAGAAGGTATCAAACTTTTACTGTAGGAGTCCAGAGCGACAGCCAGACGTCTCTGTACTTTGGTCTGTCTCTAGAAGAATATTACTCTACATTTACTCTCTAGGCCGTGGCCAGGAGGATTTAAAAATTTTTTCTTTTAAACCCAATTTTTCCTTGCCTGAGTACAGTCTGTAGGATTGCAGACAAATGCCTGAATGTCTCGTCCTTGTGCACTGCCCCCTGAGAAATGAGGTGTTGGGTTAAACACTTCATTGCTCAATTTAAATTTGTGCCTATAAATATCTTTTTACCCCGGGGTGCACCATTTTATACTCACTACAAGCATGTAGCTCCACGGCAGTGCCTGACGTTTGCCTCCTTCAGCCACGTGGGGTGCCACATGTGTATTTCTGCGTCACGCCACTTGTGTGTATCTGCGTGGGCAGAAAACACTTGGACTGGGTTTGTACTGAAGGGCTAAACATCCTAAGATCAGAATGAGCTGCAAGGAAAAATGAATGCTCTGGCGGTTTGTGCCGATCAGAGCATATTTATTAATCACATCAGGGAGAACCCTTAGCCCCCTCCCGTGTTCCTCTGTGTCTCTCTATAGAAAGAAAAAAGACTTTTTCTTTCTTTTTTTTCTTGCTTCCATTGAGATGATCATATCATTCTTGTTTATTTTATCCATGTATTTGCTTTATTACTTTTATTTTATATATGTTTTTAAAAGTAAAAAAATAAAATCAATAAAAAAAAAGAATTGTCTTTGAAAGGAGAGCTTTTTTTTTTTTTGTCAATACTTTTTAGTATCATGCTCCTTGCAAAAGACATCAGCATTTGTATGTATGTCTGGTCCTACTGCTTTTGCCCTCAGAAACTATTAAACTATGGCTTGCAGTTCATTTTTATTCAGATGTGGAGAGGACAACAGTTTGGGGACAACTCATTGCAAAGACTATTGTTCAGAGGAAGATATAACAGGAAACACCAGAATAAGGCAAGAGGGAGAAGAAATTGGGGTGCGAAGTGGGGCAGAGGGCATCAGAATCTTTTTTTCTGGATTTCATAGGAAGAAATGGATAAGACAGGGCTAAAAGATCAGAATTGGAGAGTTTAAATCATTATTTCAGGATGCAGGTGAGCCCTCTAGTTGTCTGGAGATTGGCTTGTAGGATGGGGCTTTGATATAACACACCCTGGATATCGGAGTCTGATAAAGGACAGAGGCTGTCAGTAATGCATATTACACATGTCAAAAGCAGGCCTGTAGTAAATAGTTCACTGTCCAGAGGACTTTTTTTAGCTGAGAGGGTAGTACACCCACATCAATAAAGACTCACACTATCAATACATCAGAGAAATACAGAAATAAAAATGATAAATATTGGGGCTGAAGAGATGTCTCAATGGGTAAAAGTACTTGTTCTTGCAGAGCACCCAGATTCGGTTCCAGCACTCACATGGCAGCTCACAGACATTTGTAACGCCAGTTTCAGGGGATCTGACAGACAGTGGAGTTGAAGAAGTTTCCATTGATTAGTGTGAAGAATGTGACCATGGCACTTTGCTTCTGGTTTCATCTAACACCCTGCTCTCTCAGCCAACAAAAGTCCTTAGTCTGAGTCCAGCCTTCAATCAGGAACAGATATCCAGTTGTTTTATGGTTGCTCTGTCTCTGGAGTACTTCTAAGTATAAGTGACTGGTAAGAACACAGGTCAGCAATGAAATGTTGAAATTCATGTAACTTATTTATCACAGAATTATTTCTGACACCTATTACATGATTCCAGGAGAGCCCAGAGCTAGAAAGTGTGTGCATCGTACTTTGAATGATTACTAAGAGAGAGTAATGACCTGAAGCAAAGAGGGCTAACTGAACATTTGTTCTCTGCCCTACAATGCTTGGGATCCTCTTCAGCTCCACCCAGCATGCACACTTTCTTCACCATTCAGCACCCGTACCACTCAGCATCTGTGGTCACTTCCTCTCACAGGCCTCTTTCCAGTCAAAAATATCGTTTTAACTTTTACCTGAAAACGACTTCCAATTTACAGGGAAAGTTCACAAAAAACCAAAAATGATATAAAGAATACCCATGTGCTATTCACCCAGACACACCCACCTTGGCACCTTCATACTACTTAGTCAACTGTTTTATCAGGCAATTAATTGTCAACCATTGTCTCCCTTTACCTGTCAGTCTGTTGAAGCTGTTTCCAAGAAGTCACAATTTCCCAAAGAGTCTCATGCTGGAAGAAGGAAAAGACTGGAGCCAGGGAGATGCGGAGCTTATCTTCCCAAAGAGAGAGGCAGAGCTTGTCTTCCCAAAGAGATCTCCCACTGTGCTGACCATTTGTTGAGCAACCTTGCAGTAGAGACTGGAACTCAGATAAATGTCCAATGATGAGCAAATGCACATGGAGACAAGAAATGCTTGGTTGCGTGCACTTCTAATCCTCTGTTTAAACATGAACTGCATGTCAGGACAGTGAGAATAGACTTGTGTGTGTATGTGTGTGTGTGGGGGTACAGTTTAATGGACCTCTTTCTTTGTACTTGTCCATGTGGCCACATTTAATGGATCCTCCCTTTCTGATCATTATTATTGTCTCTTTAATTGGCCCACTGAAGCCTGGCTTGGTAGGGAGGCCAAGGCCCAAGCTTTGATCTACCAAGACAAGTAACACACATACAAACCAGCTTGTTCCCTGAAAACTGGAGCATGCATTCCTCAACAAGGATGCATTCTGAAGCAATCACACAGCAACTATCATCATCTAATATTGGTTTCATGCTGCTGCCTGTCATAGGTAGCTTTAACTGTCAACTTGACACAAACCAAGAGCCATCTAGCAAGAAGGAACCTCAACTAAAGAATTGCTTCAATCAGATTGGGCTATTTTCTTTATTGTGAATTGATTTAGGAGGATACAGCCCACTGTGGGCCCTGCCATCCTTAGGCAGATGGACCTGGGCTGTGTTCGAAAGACAGCTAAGCAAACAATTAAGCAGCATTTGGCCATAGTCTGTGATTTAATTTCTGTCTCCAGATTCCTGTCTTGAATGTCTGCCGTGGCTTCCTTGATGATGGACTGTAACCTGTGAGATAGATTCAATCTTTTTTTCCCCAAGTTACCTTTGGTCATGGTATTTATCATAGCAACAGGAAAGTAAACTAAAGCAATACCTAACTCTCCATTCTTGTTTAAGTTTAGCAGTTGACCCAATAATGTCTTATAGCACCGTTCCCCTCTAGCTCAGGATGTATGCCAGTGACAGGTACTATAGGGTGTGGTCTTTTCTCTTTGCCTTCTTTAGCTTTTCATTGAGTTTAATGATATTGTTAGTATTAGAATAGGTGGCGCTGTCCTAGACAAATCATACCATGTGACAGGTCCCACATGAGAGATTTTATTGGCAGAGGTGGCCTCTGTGGAGGGGGCAAGAGAGAAGAAGAAGAAGAAGAAGAAGAAGAAGAAGAAGAAGAAGAAGAAGAAGAAGAAGAAGAAGAAGAAGAAGAAGAAGAAGAAGAAGAAGAGGAAG
>NC_034604.1:27878448-27890507 GCF_900095145.1 Mus pahari | reverse complement strand
GAAGAGGAAGAGGAAGAGGAAGAGGAGGAGAAGGAGGAGGAGGAGGAGGAGGAGGAGGAGGAGGTGCTTTGGGTGGGGGTGGGGAATGAATCTTTTATGTGAGCCAGGACAGATGTGACACATGAGCAAAGGGACATGCAGTGGGTGCCATGGTGATAGATGTAGGAGGGCATTGTCACCTAGAGATGATGTCTCACTGGTTCCGGGAGCTGACTGTAAAGAGCTTCAAGCTGACTACAGATGCACCTGATGCTAGCATTCTGCTTTTTCTTATCATAAAGAGAGAGAAAAAGAGGGGGGAGGTGATGATGAAGCAGAAATAGGAGTGTTGTATCTCTTAAACTGCTTCCTGCTGTCTACGGGCCACATCAATTTTGGGGTGTAGCTGACCCTTACCATTGGGACTCATCTGATAGTTATTCACATCAGGCTCCTCTGTGGACAGTGGTTGGTGAAAAAAAAGTTTGGTTAGTATTTTTTTAAAATTTTTCATTGGATGAATGATGATTGGGGGTGATACAGTATGTGGGATCTCCAGAGAATTTACAGAAAGGCCACTATTTGCTGGGTGAACATAGAAAAACATTTAAAGCCAGTGTCTGATTGGAGAGAGAATGGAAGACCCTATGGGGAGATAAGTACAGATGTGAGCCACAGGAGAAGTGCTGTTGTTAGTAAATGGGAAGACTTTGATCCATCCTGAAAATGTGGAGGCACATGTATAAAGTCCAGTTGCCACTCCATGCCAAGCATGAGACCCCTCAATTGGTGTGGGGGAAATGATAGGGTCTGAGGCTTTAGTTGAGGTGGGTTCTTCTGCAGCTATCACAGGAATTAGAAAGTTTCTTTGAAGCCAATTTTCTGAAGGTTGGAGGAGACAGTGTCATTGGAGAGACTGCGGTAGAACTTAGAGGGTTAGGATAGAGAGTGTAAATAAGGGAGGATGTCCTTGGTCAGTGGAACATCAGGGGAATAGGGTGGATTAGGGATGAGAGCCTGATAGGCTATGAGTGAGGAGGTTTTAGAGTCAGAGAATGGAATCAGTAAGGTTGGGATGAGTAAGGCCCAATTTCTTGGCAAGCTTGTTGGCATGATTTCTGGAGAGGGAAATAAACTGTTCATCCTGTTGGTGATCACAGCAGTGAACAGAAACTATCACAGAAACACAATAACATTTAAGAGATTCTAGATTTGGGCCACAGGACAAGTTTCTGTTAGTGTAAGAAATCCCTTCTGTCTCTATATTAGGATGCTGGGTTGAATAATTTTATAGGTATATTTGAGTCAGTATAGATGCTGATGTACTTATCTGCTGCAAAGATTAGAGCTCCTGTCATAGCTGTGAGTGCTGAGAGCTACTAAGTCTAACTTTGATAAGAAGATAGGGGTATGGAGAGCAAGGGTGGCTCTGGATGATGCCATAGTCTAGCTGCAGAGTGGAGCTGCCTTGAGTGAGCTCCTGTCTATGAACCAGTCTGGATTTTGGAGGGAGGTCAAAGATGTGGGAGAAGGCGATGGGGGTAAATCTCACACTTCCGTGTGTGAGTAAAGAGTGAGCAGAGAGGGTGCTTCAGAGGAAGTGAGAAGTAATATGGCAGAATTGAGGGGTCGAGAAGGTTAGAAGGTTAGGTTGGGGCCCAAGAGGTAGATGTAGAGGACCTGAACTCCTGCAGTTAGGGGAGAATTAGGAGGGTCTGATGGCTGATGAGGTACTTAAGTGAATGTGTAAAACAAGCAGAGAGAAGACTCTGGTGGGACATGTTGTTAACCTCAGGGTGATGATGGAGGCAAAAGCTGGGATCAGCAATTCCCATCCACTTCAAGTGAACTGAGTTTAAGGTAAGTTTTCCTACCTCAAATGATACAAGGTAAGTGAGTTAAGAACAGTTAGGAAGACAAAGAGAGACAGGTCGTGGCCTGCATGCCTTTAATCCCAGCACTTGGGAGGCAGAGGCAGGCAAATCTCTGAGTTCAAAGCCAGCCTGGTCTACAGAGGAAGTTCTAGGGTGACCTGGACTACATAGAGAAACCCTGTCTCAAAAACAAAACAAAACAAAACAAAACAACAACAACAAAAGACAATTGGTACGTGTTAAGCAAGAATTGTAGGAAAGTCTATAGAAAATAGTTTATCCATGTACTGTAGGAGGAAACTTGGGAGTAAATCAAGGGAAGACAAGTTCCATTTTGAAGCCTGAATAAAATAGTGGGGGGTTGTCCCAGAATATTTGGGGCAAAGTTAGCCACATTTGTTGTTTGAGCCTTCCCAAGTAAGGAAGAAAATGGGGTGAGATTTGGGGTATTATCAGATAGTGAAGTGGGCATCCCAGAGATCTAGGTTGGTAAAGTGAGTGATGGATGGGTAAGAGGAGGTGTAGGCCCTAGGGACCAGGTAGAGTGGGTATTGTAGCCTTATTTAGGTTTTTTTGTGGGGAGGGTTCTTGAATGAAAAAAAAGTTTCTGTTTTTCTTACTCTAAGAATAGAGATGTTTTGGAGTAGACAATGGGCACAGAGCACCTCCAACCGTTAGCCATCTCATCTAATGAAGCTATTTAAGATTTAAGTCTGTGAGAATTTGTAAGAGAGAGAAAGAGAGAGAGAGAAAGAGAGAGAGAGAGAGAGAGAGAGAGAGAGAAAAAGAAGAAGAAGAAGAAGAAGAAGAAGAAGAAGAAGAAGAAGAAGAAGAAGAAGAAGAAAAGAAAGAAAGAAAAATGAAAAGAAAAGAAAAAGAAAAAAAGAAAAAGAATTCAAGCCAGGTATAGTCATGTTCCAATTGATATTGGGGCCATCATGGGGTTGACAAGAACTAAAGCTCAGAGGTTTGATTTCAGGAATTCCACGGAGGAAGGGAGTTTCTTGGGCACAAACAATTTGGAAGCCCTCTAGAAGGCCGGGAGATGGGAGGATACAGCCTTTTCCCAAGTTGCCGCCCGAGTTTAGACAGTAACTGACAGAACAAGCCTGATTTGCAAAAGAGGCCCCCTGTTTGTGAAAATCAGGTGACAAAAGCTAAGAAACGTACAGAATTTCCAAAAAGATCTAGGTCTGAGGTGTAGGGGTTGGTCCCAATGCTGAGGTCCTATTCCCCAATTGGTTCTTGATCCATCAATAAAGACACCAACGACCAATGACTGAGGACAGGGTGAGACACTGAGAGTTGTTCAGGAGAATTCAGGAGAATCAAGAGAGCAGGGGGAAAGAGGAGGAGTAGCTGCGGGAGACAAAGCCGAACCAACCATGTGAGTTTTCCGTTTTGCCTGGCGTGGCAGGGGAGGTGTGTGTAGCAGGGTTCAGCCATTGAGTTAGCAAAGGCATTTTAAGAGTAACTGGCATGTGTTCCTGTGTTTTTCATCTGCTGATCCAATATTCTCTGGGTGGGGTCTGAGAGCATGGCTGGCCTGTTTCTGGAGTTAAGGCGGGGTAGCAAAAGCTATATGAAACACTGAGGGGTCTTCAGACACTGGCCAGGCCTTAGTGTGATAGGGCAAGATAATGCAAAAGTTCCTCCATCTTGAATTATTGCTGAGGTCATTTCAGGCTTAACAAAAATTTTACCTTCTTGATGGAGAATCCTCTGAAATTTACCCAACTCTATTCTAGGAACACAAGGTCAGGATGTCCTGGCTAACTTAGCTTCTGTTAAATTGCCTGTTGGTGTGGAATGCCCTCCAGCTAACCACTCAACAAAGCCCCGACAAAGTGAGGGCAGTCAGGAACAGTTTGTGACCTAAAGTTAATTTGCCAGCTTCTTTTGCCAGCAGAGCTATGACAGCTACAGCCCTTGTGAATGCCAACCATTTAGCCATGACCAGGTCAAATCTCTTGGACAGACATACCACTGGCCTTTTCCAGGGGCCAGGGATTTCAAAAGAACTCCCTGGGCAATGCCTCTGGCCTCATCCACATAAAAGTGGAACAGCTTAGTCTAGGTGGTAAAGGGTGGGGCAGACACAGGGGAGGGGGGCTTTCTCAAGGCTCAGTCATTGGTTACAAAGGCTGCATACCCCAGTGCTGGCACAGAGGAGCTTGGCTACCTCAGCACATTCCGTTATCCATAGCCAGCAGCAGCCAGTGTCCAGATCGATGTGAATAAAGATTTGCAGGATGGCTGAAATGTGGTTGTGGGAACATGATCGCTTCTCTTCCTCTAGGTTGTAGCGTAGGTATGTGACCTGAGGGGTACATAGCTGAGTCTTCTTGGCTGAGACTCTGTACCCCAGAGCTTAGAGGGCCTCTAAAGAGGTCTGGTACTAGCTGTCCACATTCCTCCTTAGTGGTCAGAGCCGGGAAGAGGCCTACACACAGGAGCAGGGTGCTCTGTGGATATTTTTGTCTAAATTCAAACAGATCTGCATGCAGGGCACCGTCAAACAATGCTAGTGAGTCCCTGAACCCCTACTTTTAGTCTATTTCCCCATTTTGTTTCTTGTCTGTTTCCTCGGGGGTCAGTGGTCGCTGCACGAGAAAGTCTGTTTCCCTGACTTTTGTAGCTAAATCTCTGCTGTTGTAAACTTTCTGAGCAATTTCAAAAAATTGAGACCTATTCATCCCTTCAAATCCCTCTAATTTCTGAAGCTTTCTCCTTATGCCTGGGGCAGACGGCATGGCAAAGGTAGTATTAGTGGCCCACTGGTTATTATGGGGGTTAATACATGCTTTGTCTCACAGAGCTTTCCAGAATCTTAGCAGGGGATTCATCAGATCCTTGAGTGACCTCAGTTACCTTAAGTTAGTTGGTAGGTCTTCTAGCTGCCACTGTTGAGGTTTTGTCTTCTACTGTCTGCTGTAAAGCTAAGTATAGGCCCCCAAGATCTGGAGTCTGCAGTAGCCCTTGAAACCCTGCTCCAAAGTTAATTCTGATTGGTAAATAAAGATACCAACAGCCAATAACTGGGAAGAAGAGACATAAGTGGGGTTTAGTGGACTTGGAGGGTGGGGAAGGGGTAGGAGGACCAGAAGGACAAGAAGAAAGTACAGGAGGCAGAGGAAGGGGAAGTGGCCATGGGTTAAGAGTCAAGAAAGTGTGGCCCTGAGGGTTGCCCAATTGGAGCTAAGAGCAGCCCAGCCAGATGAAACATAGTAAATAATAACTCAGGGTTAGCTATAGGAAAGAAGATTTTAACAGCATGGAGGGTAGGCAGCTGTCAAGCTCTTGAACTGTTTAAAGCTTATTAAAAATATAAAGACGGTGTGAGTTTTTTTATCTGGGAACCCAATTATAAAGGCAGGGAAAGAAACCCCAGGGCAGGAATTAAAATATTACTGCAACATGCCACTTTTAATCCCCCCAATAATGTCTAGGGGGAAGAAACTTCCCATGCTCTCTTGCCTTAAAACAGTTTTCAGCAGGCTGATAAGGACTGTGGCAACTCTAAAAATGGAAGGTTTGAGGTCTTCCAATTAGTCATGGTAAAGAAAGAGGGATATAAATTATAATGGAGGAAGGAGTTGAACACCCCACCTCCACCCAGAGGGACTGAGGAATTACTTCCTCCATCCCTGTAACAATCATGCAGAGAGGGGGTGTGGGGGGGAGACTCCAGGAATTATTTCCTCCATGTGGAAATGCATAGAGACAGACAGAAAGAACAGACTGAGGTTTTAGGTCTCTCTGGGCAACCTGGTTGCATCAAGAGGATTTGGGTCCCCCAAAGAGGTCATAGGTCTTAAGCATCTGAGGCAGCAGGAGAGGGGGCTCCTCAAAACAGGGAAAGCCAATGGTTAATACTGGGAAACTGGTGGCTACAGCCTCAGCTACAACCATCACTGCTGCAAGCAGGGACACCACGGGGTTGGCAGGTAGCCTGGCAGGGCCGTGAGCATAGGAGAAAATGTGCTCTGCCTCAAGGGCAGCTATAGCTGTGGTCTTCCATTTTAGATCCGTTTCTTCAAACAGCAGAACTAACAGAATTGCAGAGAGACACAGTAAAGTCAGATAGGTGTGGCCACCACACATTCATATACCTGAACAGACCAGGAGAGTCTGGTGATGTCACCGATGGGTCCTAGACATGTCCTAACCAGATTGTGCCACTTACCTACAGACTTACTTAGAGAAACCTACTTCTGTTGTTTGGTTAAAATGGACAGGTTGTCAAAACTGCCTTCTCATTATTTGTTTAGACCCATGCATGGACTATCGCGGCTTTCAACATTGATCGGAGATTCTTATTTTGCAGTGGGCAAAGAGTAATAAAGGGTAAAAGTGTGGAGAATGACTACTGTTGAGTACTCAGTCCTACCTGGGACACCTACATCAGCTCCAAGCCAGAAGACTCAGGAGAGAGGATAGGAAGATGGAAGGAGCTAGAGAATGAGGAGGGTGCTGCCTTTTGTACATAAAAGTTCCACTGCATTCACGAATGTACAGCAGCTATGGTTATCTGCACAGGAGCTCCACAAGATCAATTCAGCCAATATTATAGAATAAACTAGGGAGGACCTCTGCCATAGCTGAGGAGCTATTGGAAACTGATAGGGGCAGGAAGAGGAGGTTGCCATTTTTCATTGAGAAGTGAGGCCACTGGTAGGTTGTTCACATGCCTGTGGCTGGCCCTGTATGCACATGTATGTGGGCTGCACTGATTGGGCCCAGTAGATTATACAAAAGTAGATGAGGATGAAAGGTGAAGGAGGGTGTGCTGAGGATCCCAAGGGAGAAGGAGGGGAGATTAGAGCTGGATAGTATCAAGATACATTGCATACATACATACTAGCTACCTATGTGAAATTGTCAAATCATAAATAAAAAGCATTCTAAGATGATGCAGCCATCAAGCATGTGTATTTTCAAGCCCAGGTGAAATTAACAGGGACTGTGAGAATGTTTCAATACTTAGATGAAAGCCAGCCTGGTAACACGGAGGAAAAGCCAAGAAGGTGCAAGGCGAGAACTCTTCAAGGCAACCCTGAGAATGCACACAAGTGCACATACATGGATGCAGGGCACAGTAATGCAAACTCTGCAAAGGCTTCATGAGAGGAAACTGTGGGAAGGACCTGTGTCTTAGTCAGGGTTTCTATTCCTGCACAAACATCATGACCAAGAAGCAAGTTGGGGAGGAAAGGGTTTATTCCGCTTACATTTCCATACTGCTGTTGATCACCAAAGGATGCAGGACTGGAACTCAAGCAGGTCAAAAAGCAGGAGCTGATGCAGAAGCCATGGAGGGATGTTCTTTACGGGCTTGCTTCCCCTGGCTTGCTCAGCCTGCTTTCTTATAGAATCCAAGACTACCAGTCCAGAGATGGTCCCATCCACAAGGGGTTACTTGATCACTAATTGAGAAAATGACTTACAGTTGGATCTCATGGAGGCATTTCCCCAACTGAAATTCCTTTCTCTGTGGTAAGTCCAGCTGTGTCAAGTTGACACAAAACTAACCAGTACAACCTGGAAGATAGCACCATAAAATTGAATGATACCCATTTAACAGTTACCTAGTGAATCCCTGTAGTGAGCCAGGCTCTGGATAAAGAAAGCAATCACTGTAAATAATTATGCCTTGTCCTTGTGTTGCCCTGTTCGATTCATAACTCATCCAGGGAAGATGCTGCAATTATCAGGGAAGGGAGACGAAAGTGAGTGAGACTGGAGTTGGAGGGAACCCTGTGTCCTAGCACAGTACTGCAGATCAGGGTTTTATAGATTCATTTCTCCCCAAGTGAAATACTCCTCCTAGGAAGACTCAGGAGAATCCAGAAGTAAACAAATGCTGCAGGTCTGAAAAAGCTCGATCTTAGGGCGCCAGCTTTTAAAAAGGAGCAAGCAACCTCTGTGAGGAGACTGACCAGCAGAGCGGCTGAAGGGAGCCTGGGCAGTGGAGTCCCTCAGCACTCAGGCTTCTGAGTCACCACTCAAGCTGGAACAGGCTTTTTGGTGACACAGCTGCCTGAGTCACCCATGCTTCTGTAAGTAGCTTCTCACTCAAATCCCTATGAATAACCTCTCCGAACTCATCAGCTCACCGAGTTACACTGATGCAATCGTTGGGTCTGCATCCGTTCACTATCTGGGGTCTCACGTCTGCCCAGGAAAAGTCTTACACAATGCAGAGCCCAGAGGGCATCTGCTAGAGACTTCCAGTTTCTTGTATCCTGCAACAAAGAATGAGATCTGAGATAGAGGGGTAATGGTAGAACAGAGAAAGGTTATGAAGGAAGAGAAAGGTACCCTGAGAATGAAGCAGGTCAGAGAGCTGGGAAAGGTCTAACGCTCAAAGTCATGAACCATTGTGGTCAGAAACGTAGCCCTTGTCCTCTACATTTGCATATCGGGGCTTTTCTCAAAGATGCTCTGTCCCTTATATACAGCCCTGGGAGGGAAAGGCTTTTAGTTTTTCTGCCAAGTGGCTTCTTTCCTATATTAATCTTTTTTTTTTTTTTTTTTTTTAAATATGTTTGCATGTCTGTGTGTCTACTGAGTGAGTGCCAACGCCTCTGTGGAGGCCTCTGTGGAGGCATCAGATCTTTTGGAGCTGGTGTTTATAGACAATTATGAGCTGCCCAATGTGGGTACTGAGAACTGAACTCTAGTCTTCTGCAAAAGTAATGAACGTTTGCAACTGCTAAGCCATCTCAGCTCCACTGATCCTATGCTTATCTTGATGGCTTGCTCCTCCCTCTCCATCTCTTCTCTCCCTCTCCCTCTCTCTTATTCTCCTGCCAGAATTTAATAGAAATCACTCTTTGGGTTCAGTTCAAATATCACTTGAATCTGTGGTTGAAGAAACAAATAGAGCAATTAAGGGAGTAAGGCCATTTGAAGGTAAGTACATCACTCACCCTTAAAGAGCCTGCTTCCTAAGGGAACAGATTTAATATGATGAGCTACCTGGAGGAATCCTCCAGGCCAGAGATATTCTTTCTTATAATCACCAATTAGTGCCCATCAAAGGTGTTATTTTCCTGGACAGCTGATAAGGACCAGGATTCCAGTAGGCTAGGGGTTTCGCTAAAGTCCTCCCATTCCTAGCAGCAGTGTTCAGAGCAGCATTACTCCTGCCTGCGTGGAATGCATCCCTTCTCTTATATAATCCAAGTCTTTTAGCACCTGTGCAGTTTGATGCATTTTTTTTTTAATTTCACACCCAAGCACTTTAACAAGCTCTTGTTAACCAGTAATAACTTTTGGAGCCTCCATGGTCAAAGAACAGAGCAGTTCATCAACAAACAATCAAGGTGACTTATTTTATGATTGGGGAGTTTATAAAAGGACAATTAGTGTTGCCCCCTTGGTCTTAGGCGATTCTCAGGCTCCAATCCATCTCTACATAGCCACACTGACTCCTGTTGCTAAAGAGAGTGATATCAGGCCCAGGTCCAAGACAGTAGCCAAAGTGTGGGGTGAGAGGGTGGCACTGCCCTTGGCCTTCTGCCCACTAGAGTCTGACCACGCAGGTCCAATGGCCCCTCTCTTTTTCTATTAATGCATCCTGTACTGTAAGATCAGATTGAGGCAGGGGAGGAAGATGGAAAGACATGGCACCAAAGGAGATGCAGCCCTTGCTGGAATCTTGTGGAAGACCCACGCCAACTGAGAAGCAAGAATCCCAACATAATTTATATTTTCTATGATGTTTGCAGACACAGAGTTATGTGTGTGTGTGTGTGTGTGTGTGTGTGTGTGTGTTCCTAAAAGAACCAGCCTAGGGTCTGAGTAGACATGAACTCGGTTTTATAGGACATCACTCATTTCCCAGATTCTGCCCACGCATCTCAAGCAAGTCCATCAACTTTGTTTATAGTAGAGATAGCCTGTTTTCTGTATTCCTGTCATGTAGAGTTCACCCTATCTACTGTAAACCTAGAGTTCACCTTGTGGACTAGAACCCCGCCAGTCCTCCTGAAGTATACCTTACCTACTGTAAACCATCAGTCTCCCAGAGTATACCTCAGTACTGTAACTTTGTCAGCCCCCCTAAAGAACAGTTTACCTACTGTAATCCTGTTGAGTGCCCCTACAATCCACCTTGTCGACTGTAACCCCATAGTCTCCCTAGAGTCTACCTTGCCTACTGTAACCCTGTCTCTTCCCCTCATGAACCACCTGTGATCGAATTTAGGTTCCTAAGCCACCACCAGAAGGACATAGCTTCCAAACTCACAAAAATTCTATATATAAACCTTGTAAAGATACTGAATTGTGACTCTCAGAGAGGCCCACACCCATGCTCACTTATCTTCCGTATGTATGACCTCTTTCATTTTCCTAGCCCGTGTGTTTAAAAAAAAAATCTATATCCAGAAATCTGAGGTTATCAAGATGGCTCAGCATGTAAAAATAAGTAAATAAAACTAAAAACCAAACATTTATCACAAGGCTTGATGACATGAGTTTGATCTCTGGGAGAAAACTCACAGTGGAAGAAAATGAACAACACCTAAAAGTTGTCTTAGCAGTTCCACAAACGGGACACACACACACACACACACACACAGCACACATACAATAATAATAAAATACATACTCTTAAAACGTGCTTTAATGACCTCAACTCTGCTTCATACTGGTTGACAATGAAATCCTTTTCTGTCTCAAGGCCAAGGATTTAGTTTTACCAGAGAAGAGGGCCTTACAAGATTAATGGAACTCCTTATATGTCTGCAGGTGACCGTGTGAACCTGGTTCTCCATCAACATGATCACACAGATCCCTCATCTGTGAATCGCTTCCATATCCTGTGAGTTATTTCATGCCAAGATCTGTGATGTAACTCATGAGTAGAACTGACTGGAGAGGTGGGGTGATGACTTAATGAGCACGCCGCAAGCACAAAGACTAAATGCAGATCGCTGGGTTGCATAGAAGTCAGGTGTGTCATCTCTGCTTACAAACATAGCACTGAAAACCAGAACTTGCTGGTGATCTCCAGGACTTGCGAGCCCACCAACTTAGGCAACTGGTGATCTTCAGGTTCAATGACAGACTCCATCTCAAAAAACAAGGTGGAGAACGATTGGGGAAGACACCCAACATCAAACCGTGACCTCTCTATGAACATGCACACATGCGCTTGTGTACACACACACACACACACACACACACACAAAGTTAGGGAAAAATCACTACTAGCGTCAGTATGATCTGACTTGTTGCCTAGCTTCTGCTTCTGTTTCCTGATGGATGACAGCACCTATGAGTTTTAGAAGGAAGCAGCCTTTTCCTGTTATTGACTGTAGTTATACTTTCTCCAAGGCGACAGGGTGGAAATGAAAAACAGCAGTATCTCAGCACTCTTGGAAGTTAGTCAGGACTGGCCATAGCACCTGCTTGCTGCCAAGGTCAGCAAAGGCTGGGGCTCACGTCCTGGGGAGGAAAGCCCTTTGCACAGAGCCTTCTAGCATGGCAGACGATGATGAACATTCTTACTCTTTACCCAGAAGGTCTGATAGTGATGCGGAAGGGGGAGGAACCCCAGGCCACTGCTTCTTCCCTAGAGCCTACCCCCACCGCCAGTGCCACTAAACACCCTGTGATTTCTAAAGCACTTTGAGTGCTCCCCTTTGCAACACTGTTCTGCTACACGCTGATGGCTGACACATAGCCACTGAACCAGTGGCACCAGAAGGATCATCCTGGAGGAGCTAGCGACAGTTGGTGGGTGTGAAGAGAGAAGTCAGTTTTCTTTAAGGGTCAACTATGCTCCAGAAGGTGGGCTCAGACCCATGACGACACGGATAGCACGAAGTGGACTTGGTGGGTTACAGAACAAAAATAAATAATAGGAAACACATTTGGGAGGGGTGGGGTGGGGTGGGAGAAATTAGGGGGAAGGGTAGAAGGGAGTACATATAATCAAAATTTATTTTACATTTATGTGTGAGATTCTTAGAGAACTAATAAAATTTTTTCTTTGAAAAACTACCCTGTAGGCTCCAGAGATGGTTCAGCAGTTAAGTGTACTGCTTGCCAAGAGGACTGGAGTTCAGTCCCACACCAGATCCCATCACCCACCCCAGATGGCTCAGAACTGCCCATAATCTCAGCTCTAGGTAATCCAATATTCATTCTCTCTCTCTCTCTCTCTCTCTCTCTCTCTCTCTCTCTCTCTCTCTC
>NC_034604.1:27838085-27878437 GCF_900095145.1 Mus pahari | reverse complement strand
CACACACACACACACACACACACACACACACACACACACACACACACACGATAAATCTTTAAGAAAGATCATCCTGCTTTTATTGTCAAAAAAAAAAAATCAATTAACTAGGGATTGTACAAATAGGAAGAAGAGATCTACACTGGTTACAGTTTATTCAAAGTAGTCAGTGGTCATTTATTATGCTAATTGATAAGGTATTGGCTTACACTGAACCCAGAGTTTCATACACACTAGGTGAGCACTCTACCACTGAGCTACATTCTCAGCAAGTGAATGGTGCTTTGTCTGAGGAAAGGCTGCCACCGTCTCATTTACATTTATCCACTAAGCACTAGGGGTTTCTGCACCTGCCCCTGTGGCATCTGTCTCTTTTGGCCCCTCCTACCTGGTCCTTATACAGACAAAGCTTTTGTGGTCCTTCCACTCCACATTGAATTCTGTTTCTAGAGAGTATCCACAGGCTGCGAGCCACCCACCATCTTCATCACTGACTTGAGTAAAAGATACACTCATCCCCACCTCGAGTCCTCCTGTCTCCTGTGCTCTAGTGCCACAAGGCCGAGCCTCTTAGAAAACAGCCCCATTTCTCTTCTTGACCTTGATCGCTTTTCACGACCAGCTCCAGGGTCCACTTACAATGTGGTAGAAGAACAGGTCAGTGAGATGCACCAAGAAGCTCATAGCTAGTCCCGCTGTGTGCTGTACAGAATGGCCTATGACAGCTGCATTTTAGATTTGGGATGAGTGAGTCTCTTAAGCAGAGAGCAAGCAAAAGTGAAGAACAAAACAACAGATAGAAGCTAGAAAAATAGATACCAAAGGGTCATCAAATCAGAACTTCACCACATTCTGCAGAGGCCAGGGAAGCATTGTAATCAATAAAGCAAGGGAATGGGGTCTGCAGAATTCTGGTCCAGCTGGACATGAGGGGCAGGATTTGCAGGGATGGGGGTGGGGAGGGATCACTTCTTTGCTGATCTTTAATGAAACAGCTCTCAGAGAAAAATCTTAGCTTGTGCACATACCTTTACTTGGGTGGGCTTGTACTCATACACTTTATTTTAGGGTGAACCAGAGCTATATACATGAACCTTGGAGAGTAGGAAGGGGTTTTTCTTAAGATGACGTTTCATTGGTTGAGGCTCAGGAAAGCTGTCTGGGCATGGTTGACTACAACCTTAGTAGCAACGTACCGCAAGATTTCTCTCCACTGATCTTCTGGGTTCCCATTCCTGTTATGGACACTTTTATGCCACGGGATAAACAATAGCAACTCTACTGGGAGCAGTTTACTTTGCAGCTGTTCTCAAATACACAGTATTTTTAATACTCTCAGCTGCTTGGTATATTTCTCTGTCCCCATTACACAAGCAGAGGGTGAGCCTGGCCCAGAACAGAGGTTTTTAGATAGAACAAAGAAAGCCCTCACTATCCCCAGAGTCTACTTTCATCGAGCATAAACAGCACATGAACATTTCCAACATAATGTGACAGGCTTTTTGCTTTCCCTCAGTGAGTCAGACACAGGTCTGCTTTGACCCAATTACAGGTAGAGAAAGGCAGGTTTACCAGGAGGCAGCTCTTGGGAGGGTTCACCAATCTCACAGACAGAGGTCAGTGAAGTCAATCAGGGCTAAAGCAACGGGGGTATTAAAGGTAAGGAGGGATGATGTGTTAGCTAAGAGCTGGAACTAGGTCCATACATGGTCAAAAACTGAATCCCTGAGCCAGCACTCTTGGGTGGATTCCTGGAAATAGGAGTGATGACAGGGTTTGCTCTGAGCAGCAGGGGAGTTGTCTCCCAGCAGGTGGGGTTGGGGAAAGGACAAACAGGTTTTCCCAGCTTGTGCAGGGATGAGCAGGGGTTTTAGCCTAATAGAACTACCACCCTAACCCCACTAGGGTTACATGCAAGAACAGAATGCATGCACAGCAACAGCAATAGAATGTGGTGTCCAAACGCAGGAGAAGGCTGGCCTTATGTCACTATACTCCTAGCTGGAAAGCTAAGCTTTTGCCGTTCTCTGGCTGGGTTCCATTTTCAATAACGTCTTTCTCTTTGTTGATATCAGTCACTATCCTTGCATGCCCATGTGCTCAGGTTCCCACCAGCCTGTGGCAGAAGAAACTGGAAGTCTCAGCAGGTACCCTATGGACTCATCCCTAACGATGCTGCTCCTTTCCGACTCTATTTCCGTTATCTCCTGGGTCAGGAGCCAGAGCAAACATGGCAGGGCTGGGGCAGTAATGCGTTTCATACTTTCTATGAACACAGGAGCTATGATGCACAGAGCAGCATCCACAGAGGAGAGCAACTCTCACATGGCATCCAGCCGAGATGAGCAGAAGCCAAGTCATAATTGGAGATGCTGAGGTCTAAGCAGAAACACCATGCTTGCAATAAGACTTGGGGATAGACAGAGAAAGCCCTCCTGGAAATCTGCAAGAACAGCTCTAGGACTAGCTCAACAGCTAGGATGCCTGAATTTTACAACAGGCTCCATCATCTGCTCGGTGGTTTTAATGAAACAAACCAGACTCTCTGTCTTATTTTACAAGGCTTTAAAGTCGTTACCTAATTTGTTTCTCTGTGTGTATTTTTAAATTGCATGTGTTTGTGTGGGTCTGTTTGTGGAATGTACCTATGAAGATAGGCATCCACAAAGGTCAGAAGGGGCTGCTGGATGCCCTGGCTGCTGGTTGCTTCTGAGCTGACTGGCTTGAGTACTGGGACCCAAACTTCAACCCTCTGCAAAAGCAGTACAGGCTCTTGACCATTTCTCCAGCCCACTTCCTTGAATTTAAATGTAGCAAATGTTGGCATCTACAAATAGCCCCTGCCAATATTGCTAGGAGCCTTACATAGAGATAACACTTGGAAAACTTGGTGACTGGAAGCACCCATTACAAGTAGCCTTGATACCCACCATAGCTGATATTATTTTCCTCAGCTTTGGGTTGGGTCTTGGCTAAATCTTAGCAGCTTTACTGGCCTGTGAAAGCCATAATATCTCACATAAAACTCATTCCTTATACATCATACTCTCAAAGGCATGGGGTGTGTGCAGAAGAGAAATTGGAAAGAAACAGTTAGAGGGTTGTTGGTACATGGTCCAAGAATGGAGTTGAGTGAGAATTCTGAATGCTTGGGAGAAAAACTCCAACAAGAGTCTTATGGCCTCTTTTTTTTTTTTTTTTTTTTTTTTTTTCTTTTAAAACACAGAACTGTTCTTGGAATATGTCTTCGTGTTCCTCCCAGGTGTAGCACACAGGAATAAGTTTACTTCAGCTGATGTTATTCATGTGCCTCTATGGGAAAATGGTTTTGCATGTGTGTCTTATTCTTGGGATTAAATACCTTACTCAAGTGAGTCTCCTTAACCCTCAGAGTATAAGTTGCCTGATGCTCTGAATAAAGTTGGCTATTTTCATGAGACCTTAGTCCACCTCATTTTGGGACCCGTTCTCCCAAGTTCGTGATGCCAACTAGAGGGGTAAATTGTCATCATCCTGGGAATAACTCCTTGTCCAAAAATTCTGAAAATAAGCACATCGCAGAAAAAATAAAGAATAAGAAAGTAGAAATATTAGTTAGGAATTGTTAATAATTTATTTCTCCATTGGTGAAAGGAGCCAGTTCAAACCAGATTAGATTTTATTGAATGCAGGTTCACTGGGAAGCTGCCCTTGAGATACTTCACGGCCCCCAAGGACCTGTATCTAAAGATTTATTAATTAGCTGCTAGCAGGATGATTAATCTCTGAGCCAAATTTGGGATCACCATGTAAAAGGAGTTAATTGAGGGAAGGATTTTCAACAGGGAAAAAAACACAAGAAGACCTTTAATATCTGTGGAAGCAAACGAAACTACTCAGTTCTGTCAAGTTAAGTAGTTAAGGCAACTGAAAACCACAGGTGGGTCTCTGCATAAGCAAGTTTCAGTAGCAAAACAAAAGAGCAGTTAGTCATATGCTGACAAGTAGACAGTCAGAGCTGGACACCTTTGGGGAGGGGGGTGTCACTGAGTCAGCATCTGGAGTCAGAGACAACCAGCTGCTGGGTACCAAGGTGATACCTAGCATAAAATGGAGCTTCTTTAGCTATAGCTACAGGAGATGTCTGCAGATAACAGCACAGCCTTACATCAGAATCCCAGAGGCCCTTTCTGTGATTGACTCACTTACAAGAACCTTCAAAAGGCTCCAAACAGAAGCTCAATCTACCACTGACACCTCACGTGTCATCCGGTCTGTTACATCAGATCTAAAGGGTGGGGCAGCCTGGACCTGTTGAACAACCTTCTCTTGACTAAAAGAAAGCAACTTTCTGATTAACTTTGTACATGGGGTTGCGTAACATGCCTAAGTGAGAACTATGCCGTCTGTAGAATCCAAATAGGCCCACTAGGATCTGTGCTTCTTTCTTGATGGTGGAAGACCCATAGGCCCCTCTGGGAAGGATGGGAGAAAGGCTCACAGCAAAACTCTCAGGCATTTATTTCATCAAGGCCCTTCCTCAGGAGAATAAGCTGATTTCTAGACTTGAGTCAGCTTGCAGACCCAGAACCACTTAAAATGAAGGGACATTCAGGCTGCCCTGAGAAAGGAATATCTCTGAATGCCCGACACTACTAGACTCTAAAACTTCCACTGAGGTAAAAACAAAACCAAAATAAACAAACAAACAAACAAACAAAAAACAAAAAAAAACTTTGAATTTTGTTTGGATATAGTTCCCATCCTTTGATGAACATAAGCTTTACCAACAAATCCAAAGTGGTTCCTTCCAAAATTCTATTAGTCACCTGACCTCTATAATTCTTAACTTAACTGAAAGGCTGCAATATTTGGGGGGGGGGGGGCGGGGAGAGGTCTCCCAGAATCAGTTTCAATTCACAACCATACCAAATAAACCCTTGAAAGTCTGACTGTTTCCTTCTCCCCACTGCAGAGCCCACTGTAAAGGTCTGTAGGCCCCTCTGGGGAAAGAACCAGAGAAAGGCTAACAGGAAAACTCAGTGTATTTTATCAGGATCCTTATTCTGGGGACCCTGTCTGTTCCTTTATTCAATCGATCCTGGGTCTACAAATTGGCACAAGTCTGGAAATTGGTTCATTGGCTAAAATCCCCCCCCCCTTTTTTTTGGCCATGAGCCAACATAACCTTTCATTTGTTTGAGAAATGTTTTACCTATATAGATCAAACAAAATATACTAGGCTTTTTAAGAATCTATTTCATGACTGCTGAGCTGGTCCCAAAAGTCCATTTACATCATCCCACCTTAAAAATCACTTTGCCTGTTCTGCCTATAATGGGTCAGACCCTTATGGACATCACTTTGTGTATGACCCCCACCCCCCCCGATATAATCGACTCCAGCTACTCCAAAGCCCAATTAAATCCATTGCATTTAATTATCTATTTGAGCAACAGCATCCGCAACCCTAGGGTCTAGCACATGGAAAAGTACAATCAAGCATGATGTCTCAGCTGGTTTATTATATAACTTATCCCAAAGAAGCAGGCTCTAGTATCAGTTAGACAAAAGAGAGGACAGGTTGGCAAGATCGAAGAGTAAATGCCCCCTTCTTCCATGTTCTTTATGTAGGCTGTCTCAAATAGTGTGGTAGATTTAAGGTGGATCTTCCCACCTCAAAATATCCAGATTTAGGATGGGGTCTTCATACTTCAAATAGTCAAATAAAGAAAAATCCCTCTTTAGAGGTAGTTTAGTAAGTATGCCTGACAAACTCATATTTTTGTACTCACAACCCCAAATCTGCTTGATTCAGTAACTATAACGGACATCTGGACAGCTTCAGGTGCATCCCTGCCCCAGACAGGGTGTACATAGTCCAGCTCTTGAAACTATCAGATGTTACTGTATATCATTGTGCATCCATCACTGTAGATCACTGTGCACCCATCACTGTAGATTACTGTGTATCTACTACTCTGTTTTTCTGTGTGTCTATTACTCATTACACTGCCGATTTATTATGGTTTAATACTGTATATCATCACTGTGTATTACTGTGTATCCATCACTATATCTCATTGTATATCAATTACTATGTATCACTTGTATATCACTCTATCTATTGTATGTATCACTGGGTATCACTCTACATCACTATGTGTGTAGTGATTTGACTCTGAGGTAAATCATTTCAGAGTGTCTGAACAGACACCTAGCTTCCCCCAACAGCATAGCTGAGAATGTCACCAGACAGCGTCTGAGGCCTACAGCTGCTTTGTTGTAATGAACACATTTGACATTTCCACCATTTCAAAATGTGGTTGATTTGTACCTTTCTTTGTTATGTTACACTGAAAACTTCATGCCATTATTATTAAACTGATGCATGGCATTTGGGGTAACCTAAATTTGTGTTTCTAGACCATGGCCACTCATATTTGGCAACAAGAGATCTTGATTTTCCACAAAGGTGTATTTTGCCAACCAGAGACTCATCATATCCGAAGACTCATGATGAATGAACTCGTTTGTTTGTTTAAAGCAGAGTTCCTGCTGGTTTTCAACTCACTGTACAACATAAAACAATCTTACACCCGTAATCCTCCTGTCTCTGACTTCCATATTTTGAGCTTTTAGGAACGTATCCCCAGCATTGGCTGCCAATGATCAGTAACACTTGGGTTGGCTCAGTGCTTCGGCCTGTGAGTGTACTTGTTGTCAAGCTTGACAATGTGAGTGTGATTCCCAGATCCCACAGGGTGGATAAAGAGGGTCATCCCCTTAAGATGTTCTCTGAACTCATCAGACACTCTCTCTAAATAAATGTAAAAAAAAAAAAAAAAAACCCAAAAATTAAAATAAAGTGTCCCTCAAGTTGCTGAGCTTCTGTAATTTCAGCCTGTGTTGCCTTAAGAATGCCAGTTTTCAAGAAGTCAGCTCAACAGTAGGCTACTTTCTTACACTAATATGTTTTTGTCAGTACAGTGATATCTGGGCCTAGATAACTTTATACATAAGAGTGTTTATTTTGGTCACTAGATGTTCATTTGTTTGTTCATTTGTTGACAACCCAGGCTGGCCTCAAGCTACTGGGTACTAGAGGATGATCTTGAACTTCGGATCCTCCTGCCTCTACTTCTTTACTGCTAGGACTAAAAGACATTGCCATGCATCAAGTCTTTGTGTTATAAGGGTTAGACCAGTAACTTTGGGCATGCTAGGAAAGAACCCCGACTTCCTGAGACACATGGTCAAGGGCTGTGCCTGCCCTTTTAATAGCTCCCATTTGGAAACAACGTGGGAAGATTAAATTTACACTCACTCAGAGCACTGTAGGAACTTTTTAAAAAATATAAGTGAAAATTAATTATATAGGAAACATTGGCATGAGACAAACTATGCAAAATGAAGAAACATCTCAAGGGCTGATTACTTATTCAAGGCATATTTCATAAATCACACTGGTAAGTGGAAATTTGGGGGTATCTTTGAAGGATGTGGAACCTCTCTCAACTCTTGATGAGCCATGCTGGAATGAAGGGGAGGTGGCAGCTGGAGCTTCAGAAAACTCTGCAGCCACCAAAGCTGCCCAAAGCCAGTGTTTTCTGCATTGTTGTTTACAAATTCAGAGAATGAAACTCAGGCACCACAGAGGATGAGTTTTAGGAAGAAGTTTATTACAGACACACGGGCAAAGGCACAGGAGAGAGAAAAGACAGAGCTAGTGCATAGCAGGAGTGAGTCCTGGAAACCAAGCAGAGAAGCTGCTCTTCTATGGCTTTCTAAAGCACTTGCTGAAGAAGCATGGAGGTGGGTGTGGTCGGTGCAGTTGGCTCAAGACTGGTGAGCCTTGGCTTGCCGGGGACCCCCTGAGTGAACAACTTGGAACTGGGGATCGATGCAAAAGCAAGAGAAATGTAATGTTCCAGCGCATTGGGGTGGTCCTGCACCTGAAGGAGAGGTAGAGAGCCCAGGGAAGCCCTGTCGGCCAGCTTTTATACAGTTTTCAGGGGTAGAATAGAGCACCAGCTGCTAGGCACAATGTGATTAGCAGAACAGTATGACTTTTAAACTGATTGGTCCTCTGTCTACCCTGAGGAATGTCTATGTGCTCTGTGGTCAGCAGTCGGTCCCCCTGCCACCATCTTGTGGTCTGAGGAATGTAATTAGCCTCTCCCTTCTGGAGGGGAGGGGTGCCTATGTACTCTGTGACCTTTCCCTTCAAGGATGGAAGGGGTCTGGTAATTTTCCAAAGTTCCTGAGCTGACTGCTGCACAAGGTGTCCAGTTTTAGTGACACCCTCACATACAGCTTCTTAGGCAAAGGGTAAGGGCTGAAAAGGAACCAGGGAGCAGAGCTCTCCCTGCATTTCCGGCCTCCAGTAAGGAGAGATTCTTAGAACTACTGCTGTAGGCTCTCTGGGCTCCTGATAAGTTTCTTTCTTCTGTTCCCAACGACATGGTTGAAATTATAAATAAATACAGAATCAAATTACAGAATATGGGCTTTAGGAAGTACAGAAGAAAACACAAATCTTGGTGTTGGGTTATGGATGGAGCCAGTGGTTCAAGGGGTCAAAGAACATGTTACTGGGAACTACTGAGTTTATTAGAAGAGTTATTCATACCATGGACAGACAGACAGAGGGGCAACAGCATGTTGGGATCCCTGGAGACAGCCAGAACTCTTGTGACCAGGAATGGAATATCCGTTGACACTACCTGAACACTGGAAAGCTTCAGAAAAAAGCCTGAGATTCCCAGGCAGGATGTAGGTAGTGCCAATATTGCCAAAACCTCACTTCCAGGTGATAAGTCCTGTCTGTGCTAGCTAGTGACTCACAGACATCTAAGTAGAATGGGAGCCTCAGTGCATGAGAAGAAATCTAAGCAGAGGCCAGAGTTCAGCATTACAAAGTGAAGTGAAGAGTACACCCTCAAAAACATGATGATTAAGCATCCAAGATCTGAAAACTGTCTCTGGGATCGGAGGTGGAGTGGAAAAGGAGGGGAGGGAAGAAGGGGAGGAGGGGGAGAAGAGGGAGGGAGGGGTGGGTAGAGGGATAGAGGGAGAGAAAAAGGGAAGGATGGGAGGAAGGAAGGATAGAAGTGGAGAGAGGGAGGAGAGAGAGAGAGAAGGAAGAAGACAGAGAGGAGAAGAGAAAGGTAGTGGAGGAAGAGGGAAAGGAAAGAATAGGAGGAAGGGGAAAGGGAGGAAGGGAGTTGGGGAAGAGGGAGAAGGAGAGAGGTGAAAGGAGAGGGGGAGGGGGAGAAACTCCTTTGGAAACATCAGTGCTGGCTACAGCCATGAGAACAGGCAAACTTTAAAATTAACCAGTGTTCAGTGCAAACAGCCTAGGAACAACAATCGAAATGTGAAGAGAGCCCTGGAGAACCTGACAGATGGGCCAGGTAAGTTAGTGTAAGTTCCGTGGAGTCTTAAAATCCATAAACTAAGACTCCATTCTAGGGTAGATCTCAGCCTCAGGAAGACACAACAGTGGACAAAGCCCACACTGAGAAGTGAACTTTTCTTCCTTTTACCTCTTTCAAGGAATGCTTTCCTTAATACTCTGGGTTTCCCAGTGTTTGGGGCTTCCTAATCTTTCTCTAAACTCTCCCTCCCCATCCTGTGGCTGCTCATCTGTCATGTGTGTGACTCCAGATTAAATAGTGCAGTCTTTCCCTTCTCCCCCTCATCCTCCCAGGAAGTCACAGAGTTCTCAGTTTACCTGCCCTGATTTTTTTTTCCTAATAAATTTGTCCTTGAGCTTCCATTTGAGTCCACTTTTAAGTTTGTCTATTAGCCAATTTAAGAGCCTCAAGACGGGACCCAGATTTCCCTGGGTCAGAAGACTTGAGAAAATATAATAGAATCCAGGGCACTCTAATAAAATCATCGCAGAAGTGAAAATACAATGAAGACAAGAAAAAAAATAAGCATAAAACATCATGACTTGTGGTCAAATTACTTAAGAAAATAATGAACTGGAAGCAAATATTATAAAAGACAGATATTAGACAATGATTTAGGGTTTCGAAAATAAGCAACAAATGAAAAAGATATAATTCAAGGAAAATTTTTCTGAGTCATAATAGTACATGAATCTACACAGCACATTTTAGGCTTATAAATGGTTACCAGAGTGGTTAGAGTCACAACCTGGTCCCTGGTAGCCCCAGAAAGCTAGGTTTAACTACCTGTCCCCAGTAGGCCAATTGAACAGACGGGTGACAGCAGAGATTTAGTCAATGTGACCATTCTGGGAAGCCAAATAGAGAGGCCCAGTGACCCTTCTTCACCCCAAGTCCATCTCTGGGGTCTGGACATGAGGCTTGGGTTTAAATAGACATCCAGAAGTATGCATAGCTAAGAAGTGCTGGCCAAGGTGTGGTCAGGCAACCATCTCTGTCTCGGCTTCAATCTCTTTTGAAAAGTTGCTTGACAAACTGTCAGAACTGCATCAAGTCTCTTCTTAGGACAAAATTCTCTTCTTTGGTTTCCACCAGTATTTAGCCTCTTTCTTCTCCAAGCATGAGATTTCTGGAGAAATATGAGTTTCTTAAAAGCAATTGCATCAGTCTTATAACCAGTCAGAAGGACACAGTGTCTCTTTAGATTATCTTTATTCTTGACAAGACAGTTACAAAACTATAATCAAGAATACTAGCAGAGGCATACATAGTATATGTATTATAGTAAATTTTATTGTAGCAAAATTTCTGCTTCAGGAGTGGTGGTTTGAATGAGAATATCCCCCCATAACTTCAAATATCTGAATGCTTTGTCCCTAGTTGGTAGAACTGTTTGGAAATTTAGGAGGCATGGTCTTGTTGGAGATGTGTCCCTGGAGGCAGGCTTGGAGGTTTCAAAAGCTCACATCATTTCCAGTTAGTTCCAATCACCTCTGCCTTCTGCCTGTGGGTCAGATGTAAGCACTCAGCTATTGCTCCAGCACAAACCTACATGCCTGCTGTTCTGCTCCCGGCCCTAACCTCTCTGGAGCCCTCAGCCCCCAAATTAAATGCTTTCTTTTATTAGTTTCCTTGGTCACTGTGTTTTGTCACAATAATAGAAGAGTAGCTAAGACACCAAACAAAGGAAAAGGAGAAGGAAGGAAAGAAGGAAGGATGGAAGGAAAGAAGGAAGGAAGGATGGAAGGAAGGAAGGAAGGAAAGTATGGAAGGAAGGAAGGAAGGAAAGTATAGAAGGAAATGAAGAGGAACTGAGGAGAGATAGAAGGAGGGAAGGAGTGGGTTACTTGGCGATTTCTGGTGAAAGTTCAAATAATATATAAGCTTAATAAATTACTGAATCAATTGGATCTTTTGACCCAAAATTTTCTCATCAGAGTATTTTAAAATGTTTAAGAAAAATAAAACCAGTGATTCTATCTAGTCCAACTGATCTGCAAGTTGAACATCACTGGTGAAACTCGATTCTTATGCAAGACTACATGGAGTCCTGTAGTGTTCCCATGATTCTCCCCCGAGCATCTAAGGAGTGAGCCTTAAACAGCCTGATTACAACGTCAGCCCTGGGCAGGGTGTAAACATGCAGCTCTGCTATGGGGCGGCAAGGCATGGCTGTAAGAAATGCAGGACAGTGCACTCTCATTTCCAGCTGGGACAATGGGGAATTATTTTCATTTTTAAAATAAGTGACAGAAGTGGGTGGAAAGACCACTCAGTGGTTAAGAGCATGCATTATTTTCCTCCTGGAGGATCAAAGTTTTGTTCCCAAAATAAGCACTTATAACTCCAGCTCCAGGGGATCCATGTCCTCATCTATCCTCTGTAGGAACTACACTCATGTGTGTACACCCACACACATATTCGCACACACAACTAAAATTAAGGAAATCTTTTTAAAATAAGCAGACATTTGGGCCCGAGAGATGATTAGATTGGTAAAGTGCTTGCTGCACCATTGTTAGGAGCCGAAGCTAGGACATATAATGTCACATAAAGTCACATAGTGTCCTGGTTGATGGATGTTATGCACACCTGCAACCCCAGTGCTGTGGAAGACAGAGGCTGGAAGACCACTGGAGCTAACTCCAGGTTGAGTGGCAGATTATCTCAAAGGAATAAGGATGAAAATGAAAGAGAAGATGATTGAAGTCCTCCTGTGGTCTCTGCAGATGCACAAGCACATATACCTCTAAACACATGCATATATAACAAACACATGCACATATACACACATACTCACACATATATATACACACACATACACACATACACACACATACACACACACACACACTCACACACAGAGGTGTGGTTGACCTAAAGGTGGTTTGGTGACTCGATGTTCTACTGTCCACAGAAGTGGTGAAAATACTGGCAGGAGCAAATTAATCACTGGCTATGTCAGAACACCGGGAAAGTGTCCTTGTCAGCTCTGTCTTGAGTGATAAATCAACTTAAGAGAGGAAATGTTTATTTTGGTATAGAACTGGAAAGAATTCACAATTGTTGCATCATTAACAGTGGTAACTGAACATGTCATAATTAAGCATATCATCTGGAAATGTCATTAATTAACGACACTATTAACAACTACAAGAGAACAGAGTAGAGTAAGTGATTCACAGGACAAGAATGTAAAACCCAGGACTATTAACAACTAAAAGAGAACAGAGTAGAGTAAGTGATTCACAGGACAAGAATGTAAAACCCAGGGGATTTGAACTACAAATGATCAACTATTTCCAGAGCATAATGGAGCCTGCAACTATGACAGTAATTAGGACACAAAATGCATGTGTCTTTGTGGAGTCCAAAGGTTCACTTTGAGTATCTTCTGCTCTCTCTCTCTCTCTCTCTCTCTCTCTCTCTCTCTCTCGCAGGGGGAGGTTATATTTTATCTTACACTGCCAGGTAATAGTCCATCACAGAGGAAAGTCTGGGCAGAGCCTGGAGGCAGGAGCAGATGCAGAGGCTATGGAGGAGTGCTGCTTAGTGGTGTGCTTGTTTAGTTTGCTCTCTTATACACTCTCAGGACCCCCTAACTGGAGGTAGAAAAACCCACAATGGTCTGAGCTCTCCCATGTCAATCACTAATTAAGAAAATGTCCCACAGGCAAGCCTACAGGCCAGTCTTGCTAAGACTCAATTCAGTTGAGAGCCCCTCTCCCCAAAGACTCTAGCTTGTGTCAAGTTGACATAAAACTACCCAGAACAACTATCTACCCAGTAAGCCCCAAGATCTGCTGATTCCATGGCTGTCTAAGAATCACACTGGCAGACCAAGAGTATCCGTGAGATAATGTCCAGCAAGGCATTTGCAGGCACAGAGAAGTAGAAGTGTCTCTAGAACCCGTGAAGAGTCCCCATTGCTTTAGCTGTCACAGTTTTATTTTATTCCGAGAATATTACAAACTGTTGGCTAGCTGGGTAGTGGCACCACCTTTAATCTCAGGATTTGGGAGGCAGAGGCAAGTGGATGTCTGAGTTCAAGGCCAGCTTGGTCTACAAAGCAAGTTCCAGGACAACCATGGCTACACAGGGAAACCATGACTCAGAGAAATCCTGTCTCAAAAGACAATAAATAAATAAATAAATAAATAAATAAATAAATAAATAAATGTTGGCTAGAGTCATAAAATTATTTTGTGGCTATCCTCTCCAAATGGAAACTTTCTCCTCTTTTTCTCAAAAGCCTAGAGAAGCTAATACGACACATCAGCCTTGGGGAACACAGTTATAAGATTCAAAGGGGCCCTCCCTAGTGTTTTACATGCAGAAATTATTGATGGAGAAGAGGAGACCCTCTGGTGGAGCCTCCCCCAAATTATGCACTGAACTCTAGGAACCAGCTTTATGAATGTCCCAACCCCCTATCTAGAGTCACAGTTGTCTTTGAGTTGTCAACACTCCTGTAAATAACCTCATAAACTCACTGAATCACCAAGCTAGACTTACATGAATCACTTCTTTGTCTTTTCCTGGTGCCCTATCTGGGGCAAGCAGAACTTTCTATGTCTCCCCAGAAAATGTCATATGACAGGGATATTGTTGTAGAAGAAGAAATGACTTACAGCATTGCATTTTAAATTTTCCACAAAAGTTCTCAGAGCTCAGGAGCAAAGTTTGGTATTTGTTCTTCTGGGTCTGTTTTGAATTGCAGAAAGTGAAGCCCAGGTATTCTTAGAATGTTTTAATCTATAAGTCCACTGCATTTCAGGTCTAAGAGGTGATACATAGAGGATGAAGAGCCCTGTGTAGGTATGAGGAAGACATTTGGAACCATGTGGGCATTCCCTCTCTGTATATGAACAACAATGCTGGGGTCACCTGGCTTTCCCTTCCATGTTTCTTCCAGAGCATCCTTCCTACAGGGCTTCAGGTTGAATCCTTTTCTCTTCTATAATGACTTACAGTGTCAACACTCTGTACTTTCTCACTTCATTGCTACTCTAATCATCCTACCAGCAAAGAAGGCATTCTAGAGAGACACAGATGCCCACTTGCTCCTGTTAAACAACAGACCCCAAGAAATAGGAAATTTCTTGAAGTCTCTTTCTAGAAGAAGCTAGAGTCTGGTACCAGCCAGAGAATCATGTGGCGATTTGAATAGAAATGTCCCCCATAGGCTCATATATGTGAATGCGTGGTCATCCGCAAGTGGCCCTACTTGGTAGGGAATATAGGAGATATGGCTTTGTTGGAGTAGGTATGGCCTTGTGGGCAAAAGGGTGTCACTGGGGGTGGGTTTAGGGTTTCAAATGTTCAAGCCAGACCCAGTGTTTCTACCTGCTGCCTGCAGATCTAGATGTAGAACTCTCACCTCCTACTCCAGCACCATGTCTGCCTGCATGTTGCCATGCTTCCTGCCATATTGACAATGGACTGAATCTGAATTGCAAGCAAACCCCAACTAAATGTTTTCCTTCATAAGAGTTGTCATGGTCATGGTGTCTCCTCACAGGAATAGAACACTGAAGGAGGCAGAGGAGCTTGTCTTTAACAACTCGTCTTTAACAACTTATCAAACCCCCTTGTGGGAGAGACAGGAGCACAGACAATGTTGGGTCAATGATGGGAAAGACAATTCCTTTGCAAGGTCCTCTAAACTCTATGCACTAGCTGAGGGGTAGGGTGTCAATAGACTTCTTTATTCCTCTTCCCAAAGTGATCATGTTAAGTGATCTTTTCCCAACATTTTACTCGTCTCTCACAAAGTACTCTGTGACTTTAACTGGCAAGCAAGCAATCCTGATTTGTTAGGGTTTCTAGCCCTGGCTCTGACCCTAATGACCCTGGCAACATCTATACCCTTTCTTTCTTACACTTGCCTCCATGAGATGCAGTGCAGAGTTACAAGGCCCATAGATTTCTCTAGCCCAGAAGCCAGAGAAGCCAAGCACCTACGTCTCACAAACCCTCCCTTAGCTTACAGTGAAGGGTAAACTGAGGGCAAAGCCAGTCTCACCACTTCCCCCTTCTCCCACCCTTTCCTTTTGCTTTCCCCACCTCCCAACTTAATGTCTTTGGTCCCAATGATATTGGCCTGAACTAATAACCCAGGGAAATTGGTGGAATGGGATGTCTTTGAACACAACAGAGATGTTCTTGCTTTGGGTGGGAATAGCTTACAGGGAAGAAGGCTAGGGTGGCAGATAATCAAAGACCATCAAAGCTACTCCAGACAAGCAACTCATGGATTCTTTGTCTCACAGACTTGAAGGATAGTTTCTTTTCCTGGACAGTAGTTCCAGAACGGTTTTGTTCCAAGTAAGCACATGAGAGAAATGAGGCAAGCAGGGTTCCCATAAAACAGGAACAGGTTAAGAAAGTGTTGCCACTGGAAATCTCTGTTTAGAGATTGAGAAGTCTTTAGTGTGCAGAGACATAGAGAGGTGAGCTAGTAGATCCAGCAAGTCCAACCGTATGCCTTACTAGCTGTTCACTCAATGGAAGCACCCTGGAATCTAGGCTGGAGGTTGGGATGTATCTTTAAGGGTCAATGAAGTTCCTGAAACACAAAGCTTCCTGCATCTATGTTCATTAAGTTGCTATGTAAAAGGATAAGCAAGATAAAAGATAAGAAATAAGATTGTCAACCAATGTCTCTACAATTTTTGACACAATTGACATAATTGCCAATAGAATCAGTGACACTTCTGGCTTCCAGCCAGGACAAAGCTAGCTGTCAAGGACAAGAAACAGAGCTGCTCATGTTCAAGGTCTGTGCCATTGGCTGAATGGTTTAGATCCTTATAAACTCATTGCATCTGACGAAGCTTGACATGGAGCATTTAGTATACTTCCCCAAATTACAACGTCTTATTTGTTAAATCTGTATGGCTCCTATCGGTGCCTTTATTCCAAGAGGTGTTCAGGAAGCTTCTTTAACAATCTTGTAGGAAAGTGGCATCAGACAAGAAGTTGAATGGGTCTCGCAACTTAACTATGGACTTGACTCTCTAAAGTACTGCTCAAGATAGTGAGGGGTCATTTAAATCATGTCATCGCCCACTGCAGCATCTAATGGAAGTGTGAAGGCATGAAACATAGTAGTTGTTACTAGGTAACTTGGATAATTGAAAGCCTATCTCTTGACCCACTCTGCATTCTACAGTAAGGTAGCCACTACCTATAAATAAACAAACACCTAACTGTAGCAATCTATGACAATAATACAGAATCGTGGGATGGTGTTTTCCTTTTTAAAAGAGGAAGATGTATTTCCTAATTGAAGACAGTTTGAACCTGGCAAAAAAGAAGAAAATTTGTTTGTTTGTTTGTTTGTTTGTTGTTAAGTATCCAGACAGATATTAGTAGGCTTGGAAGCCAGTAAATATAAAATCCTCTCTCAGAACCAGCTTTAGACACCATCTCCTTTCCATTGGACATTTTAGAAAGGGAAATGCCACAACTGTTCTCTTGAGATCTAAAATCCATAGGGATCCATAGAGGTATCTGAGCCTTATTGAGTCACATTGTGGGAAAGCTACTTTCTCCTGGTCAAAAGAATAGATTGGCAGTTCTGTCATTGGCCTTAGTCAGAAACATGATATTCTAATCTGCCTCAAGGGTTAGAAGATTAGGCACTATGTGTCTCCTTCTTAAGAGTTAATCCAACCGAGTCTGTCAATCACCTGACTAAGAGAACACCTCAGGAAAGCTGATTCATATGAAATTATGCTAAGGAAATGGAAAGAATAATTATTCCCCTAATGACATAATGGACTTATGAACTCTGGAGTGTCTTCCTCCAGGCAGTTCCTGACAGATTTTCACTGATAAACATGTTCTAACTCAAAAGCCACGACTTCTCCCACCCTCTCATCCGTTCCTTGAGCAGCAGCCACTTTCCTACGCATGTTTGCCCTGACACTGCTTTCTCAGTGTTTCTGTGAAGACTCTCTTCCCCTTTACTGTGCACACTACTCAAAGGCATTTTCCTTCTCTTGAGAGCTTCTGGTATTTACAGTTGCCTGGCCTGTTATTCTGTTCAAAAGCTCTAATGAATGGCCCTGGAAGTTCTGTCTATGTCAGTTTTCAAATTATTTTTATCAATAAGACTTCAAACCTGCAGCAAAGAATCCTTGTGACATGTTCACATGTGCAGATGTGTCTGGGCTGAGATATTAACATTGGCTTCCACATAGCAAATTGCTTGCCTTATTTATTCTCATTTATGGGTAAACAGGAATGTTTGTAGAGAGATGTTATAAATGTATTTTACACAGGACCCTGGAAGTTTTCGTCTCTTAATCTGTGAGTCTGGGTCAGCTTGGATTTAAAAATTGAGACATTTTCATGGCATTAGATAAAAGTTAATCTACTGTAAATTGTTCTGTTTTTGGATGGTTCTACAGAAATTCATTTACAGTAACTTGGAAGAATAGGGAGGAAGAGGAGGAGGAGGAAGAGGAGGAGGAGGAAGAGGAGGAGGAGGAAGAGGAGGAGGAGGAAGAGGAGGAGAAGAAGGAGGAGAAAAAGAAGAAAAGAGGAAGAGAAAAAGAAGAAAAGAGGAGAGAGGAGAGAGGAGGAGGAGGAGGAGGAGGAAGCAGCGGCAGCATGATAAGCACAGTAACCCTGATGGTCACCATGATGGGAGAAGGTGATATGTGCATTTAGAAGAAAGCTAGACAATTAAAGCACATGTGAACAGAACCACTGCACCTGCCCCTTTGCCTTCCTAGATGTCATCACATCAAATGTCTTTGCAGAATTTTATGTTGGTTTTCTTCAGTGGATAATCCCTTTAAAAAGTCTCACCAGAGGAGCTAAAGAGATAGTTCAGTCCATAAAGTGATTGCCATGCAAGCCTGAGAAGCTGACTTTGAACTCCTATCACCCACATAAGAAATAGAAGTGATGGTGGATGTCTGTAACCCAGACATCTACCAGGTAGATCCCTGGAGCCCATCTGCCAGCCGTTCTCATGAAATTGATAACCTTGGGGTTCAATGAGAGACCCTGTCTCAAAATATAAGGTTAAAAGGTTGAGAAATACACCCGTTTATCCATCTTTATTCAGATCATCATTTATACACTGAGGGTTAAGAAGAATCACATGAGTAAGAATCACAAGGAGACGCCACACATGGTAAAAACAGGTTTGTTTTGTTTTTCCCCATAGAGGCACATGAAGCACAGAGGCTGAAATAAACTCACTGTTATCTGCTTCACCCAGGAATATTATGAAAGCATATTCCAAGACCAATTCTGTTTCGAAGAAACTAAGGTCCTTGTAGTGCCTATTCCTGGTTGTTAACTTGTCTATAACTGGAATGAACTACAGTCCAGAATTGGAGGGCTCACCTGTGATCCAGATCTTGAGGCTAAGAGACACAAATTTCCGACCGGGATCTTGACATGGAGATCTTGAAGCAGACTGGCTATGCAAAGCTTAGGCCCAGGCAAGGTAGTACATACTTTTAATCCCAGGAGACTGAGGCATGGAGATCTCTGAGTTCAAGGTCACCCTGGGTAAAAACAAGTTCCAGATCCAGGTGTGGTGGTGCACACCTTCAATCGGGGCCACTCCTTCTGCTGGAGACGTACATAGAGACATTGGAAGAAGGAAGATTCCCTCTTTGCCTGCTTGCATTTGCTTGCTAGCACATCCGCTGGAATCTACTTCTACAGAAGACCAGCTGAAACAACAAGCCTTGTGGGACTGAGCAACTACTAGATTCTTGGACTTCCAATTCACAGCTGACCATCATTGAGGAGTTATACTACAGACTGTAAATCATAATAAATTCCTCAATATAGAAAGACATTCTATACATTCTGTGACTCTAGAGAACCCTGACTAATACAGGCCTAGACTCTTGTTTTCTTGGAGTTTTCTCACAAGCACTAAGAATTCTCCACAAGTGAGCGACTCCATTCTTGGACCATGTTCCAACAATACCCAAATATCCACTTCTGACTGCCACACACATGTGCACACACATGCACATGAAAGTGCACCCATACATGCATGAACAAATATACATCACAAACATATAAAAATATCCCGTCAGAATGGGCAATCTATCTTGAGTGCAGATGGTTATAGGCAATCATGTGATGGGGCTACGTGTTTCATGCCTACCCTCATTGTTCCTCATTCCTTCTACTTCCTGAATTGTCTTTGACCATGGGACACACTCAAACAAAACCTTCAGAGAGTACACTCATGTACTCTCATTTAATGTTCCATGTACAGTTTATTAAGCTGTCTGCAGTCAATAGAGTTCAAGCATTAAAGCATGTAATTAATTTCTCTGATTACCTCTTTTATGTGTGCGGTGTATTGCATGCACACATGTGAGCAGGTGCAAAAACATCTGTGTGTGGGGTGTGGAGGTCAGAGGTTGACTTCATGTATCTCTCTTGGCCTTATTTTTTTGAAGCAGGGTCTCTTACCGAACCCAGAACTTCACATTTTGGTTGCACTGGCTGGCCAGTAAGCCTTGGGGGTTTGACTGCCTCTGTCTCCCACTTCTGCATCCTATGTTTACATTCTGATGATGTGCTGTGCTTTTTACATGGCATATGGGGCTATGAACATTCTCATGCTTACACAGTAAGTGCTGTTATCTCCTGAGCCCTAATTGCCACTTTTTATCACCACCTCCAAGTCGGCTTGCTTTTCAGTGAAATTTTATGAAGAGTCATTTGGCGTCAATGAAAGTTAGCACAAACCAAAGCATTCTTCTTACACAGAATGCCTTGTGTTCCCTTCCCATCCTGAGGCAGGCACATTGAATGCAGATAGGAGGCAGTAGTGCTGGCTCCATTATCCTTCCTCTCCTCCTTCACTGGAGGCTGTGCTATCCTGAATCATTCCTAGAATTAGAAGTTCCCTCTGCTCCATGCTTTGAAGGGCTATGTGCTTTTATGGCTCAAGACACTATAAACAACTCCTTGGGTCTCCAATTCTCTATTCCAGTGGCCAGGCTTCCTACAGCCTATCCATCTGAGATTTCCACTGTTGGGTATTGCCCAGGTAGTTCCATGAATCGTAGCCTCCCTGTCTAGGATCCATCACATGAAGCCCATGCTGTTAGGGCTCCTGCCTCCCAAGCCTGTTCACCCATGTCATATGTATGCATCAGTTCCATTTGTTTCAAAGGTTGATCCCATATTAGAATACCTTGACTCCCTGCCCCTAGAAGCCTTGCAAGTGTGGCTGCTGTGTCACATGTGCAGTAGGTGGCATAGAGGAGAGGGTTATATGTCTGTGCTCAGTGTGCTGACCTATGAACATTTGAATGATTAGTAGTCTAACTTTTCCTGGAAAAAGTAAGCATGAGATGACCATAAATCTGGCACAACACAGACCCCTACACCTTCCAGGACTGAGAGCAAGACAAAGATCAGAAGAACCTCACCTGGGGCTGAGGGACCCAGTCAGGAGTGAGCCTGAGACAGAAGACCTTTGCAAGGGGTCACTAGGGCTAGCCTGGGGAGGAGCAAGCCCGAGATGACCACCAGACCCATACATACACCATGGGACCAGGACAGGAAACTAGCCTGAGATGACCTCAAGCCAAGCACCAAACAGGCTTGGGGGTACAGACCATACCCAAGATGACCCTTCCTAGCACCATAATGCATAAGCAGGACTTACCACTCCTGAGACAACCAGACACTCAGAGATCCCAAGTGCCAGTGACAGGAGCAGGTAAATGTTAGAGAAATGGAAAAGAAAATAAGTTAGGAGGATGTGGGCACAATGAAGAGAGGCAGAACTGGAGACTCTAGTGAGGATCAGCCCGGTGGGAATTGTCAGTGATACCACTTGGCCGCATGGTGGGGTCCTGGCCGGTGCTGCCATGTGGGCTGTGGCCAGGCAGCAGAGGAAAACTGTGGTCACCAAAGGGTAGGTGTATATTCTAGCTTGGGCTGCCACCTAGAGTCATGTTGATGTCTGAGGGCTGTGCAGAACTGACCCCCACCTCTTACATGGGCACTGTGGGATAGCTGGCCCTGGGAGCATGAGAGCAGGAGAGCTGATCCAACCACGAGCAGGCTGCAGTACATGGGAGAGCTGGTCCCATCACTTGTCTGCTGTGTGGTGACAATGGCAAGGGGGAGATGACCCCCTACCTCTTGCCCCTTGCCACCAGTAGGAGAGCTGGTCCTGAGGTCATCAGAACAGGAGATTGTGGAAGTCACGTGACCACCCAGCATATACTCCTGCTTCATGCCTTCCTACCGTGATGAACTCTAACCTCAAACTGGAAGTCAGCATAAGACTTTCCTTTCTTAAATTTTGTTTTTTAATCAGGCATTCAGTCACAGCAATGAGAAAAGTGATTCATATTCCACTGTACTCAAAATCTAGCCGTACTATACCATGCATCTGGGATAGTCCTGTACAACAGATGCTCACTGTCAATGTGTTGAACAAATGAACAAAGAAACCACTTATTGCCCAAGAGGGATGAAGAAAGCTGCCTGGACTTAGGTGGAAATGATGGGAATGGTGTTGAGGGAGGCAGAACAGAGCCTGGCGGTCAGTGTGGTGAGTGAGATGAGTTGAGCGTGAGCAATGAGGATATGTGGACATCCTTGACTTTAGGCAGAATCAATGCCTGGCACTGGCTGAATTAGGCCATTGAGGAAATTTGGCACCAGAATTATCATGTTTAATTTCAAGACATGATTTAAGTTTTCTTTTTTCTTTTTATTTTCTTTCTTCCTTTCTTTCTTTCTTTCTTTCTTTCTTTCTTTCTTTCTTTCTTTCTTTCCTTTTTTGTTTTTTGTTTGTTTTTTGTTGTTTTGTTTTGTTTTTCTCTGTGTAGCCCTTAATGTCCTGGAACTCACTCTGTAGACCAGGCTGGCCTCAAACTCAGAAATCCACCTACCTCTGCCTCCCAAGTGTTGGGGTTAAAGGCATGCACCACCACTGCCTGCCTATGATTTAAGTTTTAAGAATATAAGTACATCACAATTTTAAGCTAAATATGACCTGTGTACACTAACTGTGCTACTGAGATGTAAGCACTTAGAATATGTACCATTGTACAGAGAAACAAAATTCCTACCTATAACAAGACCAATCCCATGGGGTGAGAAGCCAACTGACTTCTCCACAAGTGTAATGTAAGGGTTTCTAAGAGGTGCCTCACTCATACGTCATAGCGTCTAAAGACAATGACTCTAGGTTGTAGAGTCTAGATCTGTTAATAGCACTTCCTACTCATTACGTTCTCTATCTTTTGCATCGTGTTTGCCTTCATTTCCTATTAGATTCTGGGTGTCACACAGAATAGAGTTTTCATTCTAGCCTCAGGGGTACTAAGTGTCGGCCCTCCTAAGGAATGTCGCCTTGAGGAGACTCTTTCATGAATAAACAGGCATTGCCTTCCTTCCTGTCTATGACTCATTGGACCAGAATAGGAAATAACCTGAGGCACAAAAGAACAAGCTATTAGAAGAGGATGGTATGGGACAAACTCAAGTTGTTCCTCACTTTAGGATGAATAACACAACTTGGTCCTCCAGCTTGACAAGTGTGATGATGGGATCCATCCGGATAACTCAGTAAGGGTGGTTCTTAGGAATATTGGAGTCATTCTCTAAAACTGCTGAGAGGATTTTCATCAGCACCACTGTAGATATTCATGTGCTGTACTTGAACATGGGTCTAATTTGCTGAAGCTCATGTTAAAATTTACTCCCTACTGTTAAACATCATGGTGTAGCACCCATGGAACATTTAAGATGTGGTTAGGCTCTGCCATCATGAGCAGATTAATCTATGGTTTGATGGATGAATGGGTTAATGGGCTACCTCAGGAGTAGGTCTACTTTCAGCCACACCCAGCTGGACTGTCTTCTCATGTGCTTCATTCTATATCGTGGGGTTCTATAAGTCACCTTGGGCCTTCATCAGCAAGAAGAAAGTCACCAGACAAGGCCTCTTGATCTTGGACAAGAGTCATGAGCTCAAACAAGGTTCTTGTCTCTGTAATTTACTCAATTTGTCCTTGTGTGTAATTAACAATAAGATATCAGGCTACCTTAGGATCCCATAGGCTTGGAAACACAGAGGGACAGAACCCATGAGAACTGAAGGATTTTCTTTTTGTCGCAATTTCATCCAAATTGAAACGTTCCTTCCTGTGAGATGGATGATATTTTGTGAGACTAATGAAGTACATTGACATCACAATTTCAGGACAGCTGGAAGTACTAACAAGAGTCTTAATATCCCCCCAACCTCCAACCTACCCCATGGGTATAAAGCAGTATGATATTCCTGGGGGTGGGAGACTCATCTCTGGCAAGTTGCCTGGAGGAGACTCTCTGACCTGATGTGCTTCTTTCAATTTGTGCAGTTAGAGTCTGGGGTCAGGCAGTGTGTCTGCCTCACCACTGGGGTGCCTGAGATCAGGAAAGATAGAATGCAATCTGGGGGCTTTCGTTGCAGTGTGTCTGACTGCAGTGAAAGGTTCCGAGGAGTCCTGGTCTGGCTGGAAAAGCCAAAGTGTTACTACAGCTCTCAGAAGGGAAGCCTGTGCAAGGCAGGTAGCCAGGGTCTCTCCCACTACCATTGCACTGTGGGCGCTAGCAACAGCAAGGGAGCCACTAAGCAAGTGGCTGGGAGTAGTTACAACTGATGGCAAATGGCAGCTGATAGCCACAGCAGCAAGTGGAATGGGGTGGGGGTGGGGCAGACCCGAGGTCCAGCAATGGATGCTTCTGGAAAGAAAACTCTTCCCCAGAGTGTTACAGTCCAATAAAACAGTCGCCCTCCGATGAGTCTTGGTGAAACAACTTGTGCACTGTATTCCGTGTGGATCAGGACCTCATAAACATTTTGGGAGTAGGGTGGAATCCAGGGGTGGATGCTTCCCATTGGCTTAGTCTGAGATGCTAGTGATGCTCTATTCGAAATGGAGAAGGTGATGTCCCTATGTGACTGATTGTCATGGCCCTCTCAATGGATTGTCGTGAGTATGTGTTCCAGGACAGGTATATCTTGGCAGGGAGCTGGTTCCATGTCTGCTGTTCTCAATTCTGAGGGTCCCTGGGGTTTTGAACCTGCTCAACGTTACCAGCTCTTCTGTCTAGAAGCATGGTCCACTTGCCCCACCATCTGGTTAAACTATAACTTTGGTGTGTCTTCCATTCCCTGATGGGAATTAGTAAACAAATGTTATGTCACCCCAGGAAAAGTCTCACATGACACAGACTCTCTTCAAATAGAGCTAACAGATAAGACCTATACCGTCTAGTTTACACTTGAATTTCAGATAATCAACAAATAGTCTACAAGTGTATCTGTGGTCCATTCTGATGTTAATAAAGTTCAACTCTTTAGACTTAATTCCAAATTTTTTCTCAACCTTCTCACCATCCCAAAGTAATGTTGCCCATGTATGGAGAGGAGTGGAGATTCATGACTGACAAGTACAGAAAAGTCATACGGACTTTTCACATTCAGACTCTCTCACGAAACACACAGTAGGAAATAACGAAGGGACACTAAGGAGAAGGTCTCAGGTGTGGCCCGTCTGAGTGGCTCATTCATTTCCTGTTGTGTTAAATGCTAAGGTTGGCCTTTTAGGTCTCACACGAAATTCAGTGGAACAGACGGAAAACATTACAAGCTTCCTCTATGGGCTGGGTGAGACTGTTTGCCTCCTGGCTCATGGAGTCCATGCAGCTTCAATATTCCATGGAGACTCTACATCCTCCCCAGTGGAGACTCTACATCCTCCCCAATGGAGACTCTTCATCCTCCCCAGTGGAGACTCTACATCCTCCCCAAGGCTTCTCTCAAGAAAGGCATAAGTTCTTGTTCTGTGGAGATGCTGAAAGAGGACACAAACTCTACCAGCCAGTAGAACCATCTTCAACTAGAACTGTGTTTCTAATACAACACTGTGTGTGGCAGTTGGTACCCACGGGGCTTAGGAAGAGTCAATCAGTATCTCTCTAAAGGTGAGAGGGCTTCCTTTTTGTAATGTTTTGTCTCTCATTTAATAATATGGTAAATAAAGAATTTATCTAAACTTTCTCCCCGGTTTCCAAAACAGAGATTCAAACAAAAAAAAGAAAAAAGAAAAAAGAAAAAAAAAAGAAAAACAAAAAACAAAAATCAAAAAACAAAACAACATGCTTGAAATGTCCTGAGCCTTTGGAATGTTTGTTTTGTGTCAGATGATGCATAGTCAGTTCTTAGAATAAAGAGAGAGCTGGTCAGTGGAAAACACTGCCATGTGAGTGGAGCATTAGGATTTTTAGAATTCCAGTGGAGTGCAAGGGCTAGGAAATAGGTTTTATAACATAGCCAGCCAGTTCCCAACTTGATCATGCCTGTACAGTTATACCCCTGCTAAAGTCCTGGACACTAAGGCTCAGGGATACTTTCCAGTTGATGACTGTATTTGTGTGTCAGAAGTGTGTTATACCTGATTCTGTGAGGAGAAGAACTAAATGCTTTCCCCACACCCAACTCCCAGCTCACACTCTTTACTATCCATATCCAGATCTATTATATTAAAATGCTAATAGGAAGCTGGGGAGCTTCCTTGAGTTTTGCAAGCCACCTGAATGAATTAGAAGATGTAGGAGAGGAGTAGAAACCTGGAACTTGTAGATGGCCAATCGGAAGTACAAGGGGGCTTGGAAGTTTGCCAGTTGCAAGGATGCCAGTGTTGTGAAAGGCTGTGTCTGGGTGGTTAGTCCAAGACTTGACACAAGCTGGAGTTACCACAGAAAAAGGAGTCTTCCTTGAGAAAGTGCCTCCATGAGATCCATCTGTAAGGCATTTTCTCAGTTAGTGATCAAGGTGGGGGAGGACCCAGACTATTGTGGGTGGTACTTCCCTGGTATAGTCCTGGGTTCTATAAGTAAGCAAGCTGAGCAAGCCAGGAGAAGCAAGCCAGTAAGCAGCACCCCTATATGATCTCTGTATCAGCTCCTGCCTCTAAGTTCCTGCCCTACGTGAGTTCCTAGCCTGACTTCCTTTGATGATGTGGAATGTGCAATGTGGAAGTGTAAGCTGAATAAACCCTTTCCTCCCCCAACTTGCTTCTTGGTCATGATGTTTTGTGCAGGAATAGAAACCCTGACTAAGACAAACTGGTACTGGAGTGGGTTATTCCTGTGACAGCCTGACCATGTTTTGGGAGGATTGTGAAAGGACTTTGGAACTTTGGGCTAGAAGATTCATTGGGTATTAAGAGCTCTGTGGGATGTTCTGTAGGAGCTTGGAAGATAATGTTGAGAACAGTGCAAACAATGGAGACCTGGCTTGTATAATTTCAGAGAGAAGATTAAAGACTCTTATCAGGTCCATTGCTATTTTGATTGTGGTTTTGGTTAGCTGGGGTTGAAGAATCAGCTGTGATTAATAAGATACCAGAACTACTAAAGCAAAACCTTTGAGTTACTAGGACGATTGATGCTGGTTAGCTGGAGCTAAGAGATTAGCAGTGATTAAGAAGAGACCAGCATCACTAGGGTGAAATCTTCTGGGAAGTGTTTCCTGAGAGCACAGAGAAGCTGTGTTCCAGAAGCAGCCACAGTTGTAACCCGTATTGGCAGCCAGACTTGATAATGTATAAGAGTCACCCAGGTGGTACTGGTTTTGAAACATGAAGGGGTAGCAGCTGATGCTTGATACTGAGAGGCCAGGAGAGGCCATTGGTGAAGGTGCAGCTTCAGTGGCAGCTGAAGGCCTAGGACTGAAGGAGTCATGCAGAGAAGTTGAGGCTTAGCACCAGGAAAAGAACCTAAGTGAGGCTATTTGTGAAAATGCAGTCCAGTTGCAGAAGAAGACAGCAGTATTTTGGAGATGCCAGTACCATGAGATGACCACCAAGAACAGTAACAGCAGTAAAGTACAGGCCGCTGGAGCCTAGAAGACAAGCTGTGTGCTACAAAGGGCAGAGCTGGAGAAGTAACCCAAGCCCTTGGAGGAGCCCAGAAGATTGTGAGTTGGATCCCAGACATTGGACAGTTAGAGTTTGATTTTGATTTTGATTGTAACTGTGCCCTACTATTTTTCCCTCTTGAAGTAAGAAAGTATTTTAGTAGAGCCCACAGTTAAGAGACTTTGAACTGTAAGAAGATTTTGAGTTTCAAAAGCAATTGGATATTTTAAAAGGATTTAAATTTTAATATGTAAGACTTTGTAAAGACTCTGGGACTTTTAAAGTTATTTAGATCTTGGGGTTGAAAAAGAAAGTAAGGGTTGAGGCTTAACAGTGATGTGTTTGTGTGTCAAGTTGACACAAACTGGAATTGTCACAGAGAAAGGAGCCTCCCTTGAGGAAATGCATTTTCTCAATTAGTGATCAAGGGGAGAGGACCCAGTCCTTTGTGGGTGGTGTCATCCCTGGGCTGGTAGTCCTGGGTTCTATAAGAAAGCAAGCTGAGAAAGCCAGGGGAGGCAAGCCAGTAAGAAGCACCCCACCATGGTCTCTGCATCAGCTCCAAGTTCTTGCCCTGGGTGAGTTCCTGTCCTGACTTCCTTTGGTGATAAACAGCAATGTGGAAGTGTAAGCTAAATAAACCCTTTTCTCCCCAATTTGCTTCTTGGTCATGAAGTTTTGTGCAGAAATACAAGCCCTGACTAAGACAATGGCCTTGAACTTCTGATCCTTCCACCTCCAATCCTGAGGATATGGACATGTGCCTCCACACCAGGTTATTCCATGCTGGTGGGGAACCCAGGTTTTTGTGAATGCTACGCAATCACTCTGTCAACCATGTTCCATTTCCTTTCCCTGAAATGGGTTGTAAACTGGTGTATTTAATAAATATTTTATAAGCAACTACTATATGTCGGGCACCTTTCTAATACTAAATATACAGAAACAAGCTGAAATTCCTACCCTTTTGAAAATTTTTATCTAAGATGACCAAAGTATACACATATAAAACACATTTCGAATTTGTAGCAGTCGAATCTCTTGTCTTCAGGTGACAGGTTCCAAGGTCCCCCACCCACCCTGACCCTCTCTGGATGCTTAAAACCATTATCACTGAATTCCACACTTGATGTACTTTCTTGTGTACACACATGCGCATACAAATTTAAAGCCTTTTTCTTTTTTGCCCTTGGCAGGTACTGTATCACATTAACATTTGCAGTGTAGGATGGAATGGCTATACTAGTCAAAGCTCAGTGTTTCTCTTTCTTTCACAAGTTCAATCATCCCTACAGTAAATCTTAGAAACCTCAACATTCCTTTTATTTTTTTCTGCCTTTCTTAATTAAGTCAATAACCTCTACCTGTTTATGAGTAGAAGGCACTTTACACTTTCTCTCTGACATCATACTGTGGCATCATACTGTAAGTGACATCACGCAATGACAGATAAGCACAGGTATGACACCTCAAATAACCAACTTCTTAATTAAAAGGGTTCTAAGTGAATAACAGGTAGATAGTATACACAGAGTGGAAACATTGGAGAAAAACGTCATTGATAACTCAGGTAGAAATGAATGATACTTCACATGACCCAAACCACATTAGAGCCCAGAGGATGGACTTGGGATAATTACTGTATCTCTATTCCTTTCCACAAGGTGTCCACATTGAATAAATCTTTCTCTTCTCTTCACTATTAATTTCATCAGCAATTGGCTTTTTGTGGATGAGTGGCCAAACCTATGTTGTTAATAGTGCCAGGATCCTTACCTAACAACTCCTAACAGCCTTGTATTGAGAGATGCATCCAAATTTGTCTCTGTTGTCTGACAGAAGTACAGCTGTTAATAGGGTTTTGCCTCTTTCAGAGAGTTAAGACTTCTATTAGAGAACCAATGTGCCACTCAGTGACAAGCATCAGCATATCTGGGTCTCCAAGACTCACATATGCATAGGTTTTCACCCTCTCAGGGGGGTCTTTCTGTGCAGACAGAGCCCAGGCACACACTCAGTAGAGAGTGAGGATGTTCATAAGAAGCAAGTGTTCAATGAACGAAAGGATGGAGGAAAGAGGAACTCAGGTCAACCTCCTCTTCCTGAGAAGCTCTCTCCAGGATTGACAATGCAGGGGCAGGTGGGAAGAGGAACAGTGTCAAGAAAGTATGGTCACTTCTCATTTGCTTTGCTGGCATCAGAAAACGGAGACCGAAGCTACCATCTGTGATTCCAGCCCTGATTGCAAAACGGTCTGCTGTTTAGTTCTGGGGCTGTGGTTAGCACCCGGAGCCTGGTCTGCAGTGTAGCCAGCCACAGCTGAAGAGACCAGAGCAGAAGCCTATTAAAAATGAAATGGCCATGGAAAGAGATAGCAAAGACCAAAGTAATGAGAGGGAAAGGGGGTGGAGAGGAAGGGAGATGAAACAGAAAGGGGGAAGCTGACGAATGCCATGGAGGAAATGGACAAGCATGCACAGAGAGATTGCTGGTCAGAGTGCCTTCCACCACAAAAAGTGTCAAGTAGGTGATAGGCACAGTCATTGCTGCGTTATTTTTGGGACAGGATGTCCATATTCACGGAGCACAATAAACATAGAGAAGTGCCAAGCCCACGCAGCTCTATCACCCAGCACAGATTCCAAAGCGACATCTTAGACTCTTAAGACTTAGAGGAAGGAACTAGTTCCTTGAGTAAGTGGGCACAGTGCCCGAGGAGGCCAGAAGAGGGTGTAAGATTCCTGGAAGTGGAGTTACAGGTGATTGTGAGTTCACAAGTATGGATACCGATCCTTTGCAAGAGCAAGTGTTCTTAACTGCTGAGCCATCTTTCCAGCCCTAACTGCACAATTACAGATAACATCTATCAATGTCACAAGGTGGCACAGCCCTGCTGGGCATTTTTACTAGGTGATAAAATACACCAGTATCAAGATAATCATGACATTAGCATGACCCATTTTATATTGGAGTGATGATTATAGGAGGAAATTAAAAGGCAGTGTACAAAATTATCAAGCATACAGGCAGGTGTGGTTCTTGCTTCATAGGACTGTATAATGGGTAATTAGATAAACCAGATAATGTAGTAACAGTTCAGAGAAACCATTGGAAATCTCAAAACCGAGGGTAAATTTCACATGTCCTCAATGCAAATAAGTAATAAGTAATAAATATACAGTGATGGATGTGTTAATTAAATCAAAGTGCAATGTGTACAAATAACAAAATATCATATATCTCACATAAATATAAACAATAATTTGTTAATTATGATTAGTTACTTTTAAAACTAAGTAATCTCTTTCTTGTTGATTTTCTTTTTGATAATTTGATCATACTTGGTCACTTTAAATATTTACATGTAATTTTGTATTTTTCCCATTTATGTTGCTCTTTTTTTTTTTTTCTTTGACTAACAAGTTCATTATCTTGCTTCACACTATTCTCTTTTCTCTTTGGAGTCAGGCTTTCACTGAGACTGAGTAGAGCAATGAGTTAGAGTTGAGACACAGAGAGACAAAGAGAGACAGAAGAGCCTTGGGCCTGGCTTTATTGTATTCTCTCTATTGTGGTTTTAATCCCCTTCCCCACGGGCTTTTCAAGAGAATCAATGAAAGAAATACCATAAAGGGAGATCTGGTCGACCAGGACTGAAGAAGGAAAATGGGTCACCTTATCCTCATGAGTATGCTTCCTACATTATAAATATTCATAAAGTCTTAAAAATTCACAATACTGAGCCCAGTAGGCTATCACATAGCCCCTTTTTGTCAGTCCACTGTAATCCTCCTTTGAATTTTGCTTTACCTCGTTACTTTTCTGTTTAAATTGTGTCAGATCTGGAAAGATAGCTCAGTGATCAAGAATTCTTCTTCCAAAGGACCTGAGTTCATTTCCCAGCCCCACGGGATGTCCACAACCACCTATAACTCTAGCTCCAGGGGATGATACTCTCTTTTTGTCTCTGTTGGTACTTATATACAGGTTTCATACAACCAACAGATATATTCAACATACACATAAATTTAAATTGATGTGTGTGTGTGTGTGTGTGTGTGTGTGTGTGTGTGTGTGAAAGAGAGAGAGAGAGAGAGAGAGAGAGATCTGTGTCTTTGCCATAAATTCTTTTCTTTGATAAAACAAAACCCCCAAATGAAACCTTTAGCCAGTAATAACTGTAGGTCCCAGGCTGGTCTCAAGCTTATGTTTCTCTTGCCTCAAGCTTCCAAACTAATCTACAAACTAGAACAGAAAAGGCAACTTCCAGAATAATTCTGTGAATTCAAGGCAACCAGGTGGTGACCAACTGTTCAGACACGAGTCTGTTGGGGAAATTTATATTCAACCATAACTTTTAACCATAAGTCAACACAGTATCAAAATAGAAAAACCAATCCAATATCAAATAGCCTAACAATCTAACAGCACCAACACTATTCAAAAGTCCAAAATCCAAGAAGGAACTAAAAGAATCTCTTAGCCATAACTCCAGTAAAAGCAAAGGCAAGTTACATATGACCAATCGACAGCAACACAGAACAAACATCTCCATTCTAAAAGAGAGGGATAGAGACATAGCGAGGACAGACCAGAATGAAACAAGAGTGGAACCGGACACGGCAGACACCAAGCCTTTTAACTTCAGGTAAAGCTCTGAGGCTTGTGACAGAAAAACCAAGGCTCCAGTGGGCTTTGATAGACCTGTACTTCTAGCCATACTGCCTGTGGTAGAGTTTAAATGAGCTTACTAGAGAGAGATCTGCTATGATCATGACTTTTCATAGCACTGGCACAAGATAGCTGGCAGAATCAACAGAGAGGAGAGGAGCTGACTTAGCCCTCTGTCTCATTGTTTCATAGAGGGAAGATATGATGATGACAGATATGGAAGAGAGGGTAGGTCCTGTCCATGGTAATTCATCTCTCCATGCCAAGCAGGAAACACATAGTTCAGGTTTGCATATTGCACTCTAGTTGATCTTTCGGTTCTGCATCTATTAGCCAGAGTCCATTGTCTAAAAGTTTCAGTATCAAAGACATAAGGAGGAAGACAGTATTGAGACATTTCACATCTAAATCATAACATCATATTACCATTTCCCAGTAGGTTCACAGTCATCTCATGATGAACAGTACATTCTGTCCAAGTTCAAAAGCCCTCATAATCCTACATATCCAACACTGTTCAAAGGCCAACTCTCTTCTAAGACTGAAGGCAATCTTTAACTGAGATCTTATTTAAAAAAAAAAACACACACACACACATTACAAACTTCAATATACAATGACACAGACTAAACATTCCTAAATCAAAATGGATGAGTCTGGTAATTGCAAGGGTCCAAAGCAAGACTGAAAGCACAAGGGGAAAATGTCAGACTCTAGTTCTATGTGATTTGTGGGAGGTCGTGGTGACATCATTTGGGCTCCAACTTTTTGTGTTACCTTGTCCCTTCAACTCTCCTTTCCTCTATATCCATGGCCTCTCTATTGGTCTGACTCCAGTGTGTGCCTACAGTTTCCCTTGATAAATATCCTATATCCCATATCCCTTTGTGGCCTCCTTTGTTATTTGGATTTCACCTTTACAGTTTCATACAGAACCCCCTAAGGAGCTTCATGATAGGAATCCGATTCTACTGTATTTCTGTCTTTCTAGAACGTCAAGGAAGGCCTCCATGATAAGTGACTGTATGCCTGCACAGCCACAGAGACACTTGGATTTCTGCTGCCCATCAGACCATGCTGCATGAACATCTGTGCGTTTTTGTGACTGAACTTTGAAAAGTCTTTACTTGGTGGCCCTTCTCAGGAGACAGCTGCCTTTCATGTGAATTCACACTTTAATATTTTATTTGTATATTCATATCTGTGTGCATGTGAACCACAGGTGTGGATGTGTCTATGGAAGCTAAAAAAAAAAAAAAAAACAGTGTTTTGGATCCTAAGAACCTGAAGTGACAGGTGCTTATGAACTGGCTACTGGGACTTGACCATGGGTCCTCTAGAAGATCAGCAAGTACTTTTGGCTGCTGAGCTCTATGTTCAGCCCCAGGAACTTACATTTTAATGTACTAGAGCCTTCGGAGGGTGAGATCTGACCATCAGCACAACTTTCCATGTATCTCCACGTGGAGTTCTTCATTCCACTTTGATCATGTCAATCTCGTCAACCATCATAGCTGACTAGGGATGTAATTTGTAAATTCACTCATATCCTTTTCAGTGCCAAACTGCCTATGCTCACACGTTTCCTCTCCACCTATTGTTCTATTTCCACTATAAATTTCAGGAAAAGTTGTCCAATCACCATGCCATAGCCTGGATGTTAGACTGTCTTGAAATGTTCTTCACTGTACAAATTAGTACATTACCTATAAATTCCACCTCAGTCACCTTTTCAGGAACCAGACAAAGAAATTCAGAGAAGGCTCCATGTGGGTAAAGGGGGGACAGAGGCACACATGAGGGTAACAGAGAGATGAATCCAATCAAAATACCTTGTTTGCATATATGAATGAAACCTATTATTATATTCAATTAATATATGTTGATAAAAATGAGCATAAGTATAGTTGGATATATATGATGAAGAATGCGTTCTGTCCAAGTTCAGAAGCCCTCATGATGTGAAATATAAGGCCCTGAAACTTTCAAAAACATATAGACTATTGTGTAAGCAAAAGATTATTGGATACCATGTCTAAAACATGATTGAGTGAAAAACTGTAAATTAGTTTCATTTAAGCTGAGAATATTTGACCTTAAAGGGAATACTTTTTTTTTTTTTTTTGGTTTTTCGAGACAGGGTTTCTCTGTATAGCCCTGGATGTCCTGGAACTCACTTTTAAACAAATGAAACTTAAAAAGCACACATTAAAAAGAATATTGTAATGTACACATTTAGTCTTTATATACACATCACATATTTTTCATTTCCAAACATCAATTAGAATAAAAACATACGAGCCAAGAAAAGTTAATAGACAAAGACATTTCACCAAATGAAGCATACAGCTTATAAGTAGAACGAGTTACTAATGCAGAGAGTGTCAACACAATCATTAAGGAAATTATCATTGAAAGTCCAATAAGACTCTGTGAAAAAGTTACTTGAGGGTTCTGGAGAGGCATCTCAAAGGTTAGAGCATTTGCTGTGCAGTCGTGAGAGCCAGGGTTTAGTTCTCAGCATCCACATAGCCAGCTCCACATCCCATGGATACCCAGAACTCCAATTCCAAGGAATCTGTAGCCCTTTCATGGATTCTGTGAATGTGTGTGTGTGTGTGTGTGTGTGTGTGTGTGTGTGTGCATGTGCATTTGCAGGTGTGTGCACACACAGAGAGTAAAAGAAACTATTTAAAAAAAAAAAAACAAAACCACCCAAGGTATTAGAGTGCCATCCCCACAACATGGCAGAACCATGGCAAACAAAGCTTCCTAAACCAACATATATTTTAGACGTGTGACTTTGTCCTCCCAACTCCAACACCAGTGTGACTCTGCTCTGTACTTCATATGGGGCCATGTGATGTGCTTCAAACAATGCCAAAGCCTTGAGAGCCAACTATGCAGTTACCTTCTTCTCTTGGTTTCTGTGGTGACCAAGAAAAAAGTTGGTCTTTATGCACTTGATAGCTTTCAACAGAGAAAAGAAACCAGCAGAACACATTCCAACCCACAACAGTCAAACCCCTGGCAATGCAGACCCAAGTTTGTTTAGAAGAGTTTGGTCGGAATGCATACTCAGTTAACCAATAATAACATATAAGGCATTCTGGCAAAGTGTGATTAGACTGGAACAAGGGAAAATGTGGTTGAATCAAAATACATGTCCAGGAGGCTGCAGAGAGAGGTTAGTGGTTAAGAGCATTTATTGTTCTCATGTTGGGATCCAGGTTTGGTTCCCTACATCCAAGTGGCAGCTCACAACTGATTATAACTCCAGTTCCAAGTGACTTAATGCCTTCTGCTGATCTTGTTTGACTCCTGTACGTATGTAATATACAAAACCTTATGTAGCCACAAATACATACACATAAAAGTAAATAAATAAATGATAAATAGGTAGATCAAGCTTAACACAAATCAATACATAAACTGAAAGTATGACTTGATATGTGGTCATGAATAGAACCTCTTAGTTTTTGTTAGTTTTACTTTGTCCATCAAATCAGATACCATTGTATAGTTACATGATGCAAGAATCTGGAAAAGGATGAGATCTTACACATAAGGAAAAGGATGAGATCTTACACATAATGAAAAGAATAAGATCTTACACATAATGAAAAGGATAGGATCTTACACATAAGGAAATGGATGAGATCTTACACATAAGGAAATGGATGAGATCTTACATATAAGGTACATAATAATGTTGACAAGATTAAAGAAGAAGGAAAAAGACTTTTGGAGGCTATTGGTTGTATTAGAAAATAAGGAGAAGATAACCAGGTGTTTGTTGGCTTAACCTGATTGGATTTTTAATTGATTCCTGAGAGGAATGTCAGAGTCAGAACAAGTCACTGCTATAAAGGTCATGTGAAATAACTTCACACATCAGCCACTCTCAAAAACCCAGAAGTCAAAGATGTTGATCAAACATTGATCAAGAGTGGTGGGACCTCTGCAGAGATAAACATACTGACAGGAGACAAACACCACCCAATAGCAGAACAACATCCTTTAGTCATCATGTGTGTGTGTGGGGGGGGTATGTGTACACACGTGTATGGGAGTGTACACACCAATCCATATGAGGATGTCCACATTATTCCTTTGAGATCTGGTCTCCCAATGAACCTGTAGCTAGGCTGTAGCCAGCAGGCTCCACACCCATCTTTCTATCTCTGCTCTCACAGTGCTGGTGTTATAGGCATCTACAAGCATGCCTGAAATTTTAGAATTTTTTTCTTTTTTATGCATATACATATGCATTTGAACATGCAGAGGTCAGAACATGGTGTTGGATTCATTGGACCTGGAGTTGCAGACAGGTGCAAGCAGCCTAATGTGGGTGCTGGAAACCAATCTCGGGTCTTCCACAGCAAGCGCTCTAACCACCAAATCATCTCTCCATCAGCCCCTTGACTAGCTTTTTATGTGGGTGCTTAAGATCTGAGCTCAAGTCATCTCCTCTGACATCTCACTCTTGTGTTGCTATTCTGCCAACATCTCATAAAACTGAATATGGTGGAATATATCTGTAAACCTAATACTTGGGAGGTAGAGGCAGGAAAATCAGAAGTTCAAGGTTATTCTGGAGATAGCCTGGGTCTGTCTTAAACAAACAAAAATGCTCAGATTTGTTCATTATGATGTATAAACACACACACACACACACACACACACACACACACACTGTATCTAGCAGAGGTTAAATGTCAGCCTTCAAAGGATCAAATCACCCTGTGCCTAGAGACATTGCCGGTGTGGCTGCTGTGTCAAATGTTCATCAGTAGGTGGCAGAGGGGATTATGTCTATGCTCAGCATCCTGACCTGTGAATATCTGACATTCCCAGAAAAAAAAACAAGCCTGAGAGGATCACCAGCTTGGCACCATTCAGGCCCCAGAAGGGCTCCCAGGGTGGGGAGCAAGCCAGAGACTAGAAAAACTGTCATTTTAATTTAAGGATATAAACCTTATGTGTTCCTGTTATCTCCCAAATGATTGACTTATTAAGACCTATTAAGTTTATTAGTAAGTTGGAGGCCTAGGCTGGGCAGATATTCACCTATTCGAACCCTTAAAACTTTCAGTTTCTCAGCCACGTGATCCTTTATCTATCTCCAATCTGAGTCTCACTCTGGCTTGTTTTGCTTCATGTGTGTCCTCATAGTGACCAGCTCATCACAACTCCTCCTGGTCCCTCTGCCTCACGGCCATCTCTTGGTCTTTCCATGTGGTCTCTCTTCTTCTTCTTCTTCTTCTTCTTCTTCTTCTTCTTCTTCTTCTTCTTCTTCTTCTTCTTCTTCTTCTTCTTCTTCTTCTTCTTCTTCTNTCTCTCTCTCTCTCTCTCTCTCTCTCTCTCTCTCTCTCTCTCTCTCTCGCCCCTAACTGTGATCCAGCTGTGATCCAAAATCTAACTCTGCACAGTCATAGGATGAATCAGCTCTTTATTAACCAATCAGAGATAAATGGGGAACTTTTTTTTTAATACAACATTGATACTGATTGTCAATATTCATGACAAAGCTGGTGTCCTTACTATGACCAGATCTCTGGGCACAGAAATCAGCATCTGAATATACAGTGCACAAAACCAACCCCCAGAAAAGAACCCTGGCCGGGACCCAGGCAGGAGTGAGCTGGACAGAGACCAACAATCCCTTCGTGGCACCACTAAGGTGGGCCAGGTGAGACACAAGCCCTAGATGACCACTAGACTGGTGGTGCCATGGATCCTGACAAGGGATGATCACCAGTCAGGTGCCAAGCAGGCCTTGGGGCTCAGACCTTGCCCAAGATGACCCATATCTGGTGTCATAATGCACAAGCAGGTCATAGCACTCCTGAAACCACTCTCTCTCTCTGGTTTTTTAAGATTTATTTATTTTATATATGTGAATACATTGTGGTTCTCCTCAGAGACACCAGAGGAGAGCATCGGATTCTATTACAGATGGTTGTGAGACACCATGTGGTTGCCGGGAATTGAACTCAGGACCTCTGGAAGAGCAGCCAGTGCTCTTAACTGTTGAGTCATCTTTCAGCCCCTGAAACCACTCTTGAGATGACTCCTGACACTCAGAGACCTCAGGCACCACTAAAGATTGTAAGTAAGTGACAGAAAAAGAGAAGAGAAAGAGAAACAGAAGGATATAGGCACAATGAAAAGATGCAGAAGTGGAGACTCAAGGGTAGTGACGAACAGCCTAATGTGAGTTAGTGATGCCACCTGGGACCATGGTGGTGTCCTCCCCTGGAGGCCACATCTGGGTCTGTGGTCCTGAAGCAGCAGGAGTCTGTTACCACCAAACGCCAGGCAGATGTCCCTGGTCTGGGCTGCCAACTGGGGGGACATGTTGATGTCTGAGGGCTGTGCAGAATTGACCCCACCTCTCACCTGGCATCATGAGAGAGCTGGCCCTGGCAGTATGAGAGCAGGAGAGTGAGCTTTCTCGTGCCCTTAGCCAGCTGCAGTACTCAGGAGACAGCCCTCCCCCCTGCACATTGTAGGAATTCTGGGTGAGTCAGCCCCAAGGGTGTAAGTGTGCAGGAGAGCTAGCCCTGCCACTCATCTCCTGTGTAGTTGCATTGACAAGGGAAAGATACCCTCCTTCCCTTACCCCTCACCTGCAGGAGATGGGAGACCTGGCCCAGGGGTCATGAGAGAAGGAGATCTGGCCCTGTCCCTCACCTGTTGCAGCACTCAGGAGAGTGGTCCTTACACCTGCCTGGCAGTTCAGTAGAGCTGACCCTGGATGTGGGGGTTGCCAGTAAGCTGGCCTCAAGATCATAAGTGTGGAAGAGCTGGCCTTGCCTCTTATCTGCTGAAGAGTGGGAGTGGCAACAGCAAGAGAAAGATGCCCTTCCCTCATTTTTGCCAAATTAACAAAACAACAAAATTAGAGATGAAAAGGGAGACATCATAACAGGCACTGAGTAAATCCAGAAAGTTGTAAGAAAATGCTTTAAAAATCTGTACCCTAAAAACTGAAAATCCTAAATGAAATGTGTAAATTTCTTATTATATATGACCCACCAAGGCTAAATCAAGATCGGATAAGCAACTTAAACAGACTCATAAACACTAGTGAATTTGAAGTAGCAATTAAAAGTCTGCCTCCCTGCACATACCCCCAAAGCCCAAGGCCAAATAGATGACTTTAGCACAGAATTCTACAAGACTTCAAAGAAGAATTAATGCTAATACTACTCAAATTATGCCACAAAATAGAAACAGAAGGAACATTGTCTAATTCTTTTTATGAGGCCACAAAAATCATGATTGGCCCAACAAAAGAAGATTACTTAAGAATATAGATTCAAACACTCTCAATAAAATACTTGCAAACCAAATCCAATAACACATCCAAAAGATTATCAATTATGATCATGTAGGCTTCACCCAAGAAATGCAGGGATAGTTCTACATACATAAATTGATAAATGTAATGCACCATATAAACAGACTGAAAGACAAAAGCCACAAGGTTATCTCATTAGATGCAGAAAAGGCCTTTGACAACATCCAACATCACTTCATGATAAAAGTCCTGCAGAGACTGGGGATACAAGAGGGATACCTCAACATAATAGAGATTATTTACAGCAAACCTGTCCTAACATCAAATTAAGTGGAAAGAAACTCAAAGTATTCCACTAAAATTAGGAAGAAGACAAGGAAAACTACTTATAATAGTACTTTAAGTCTTAGCTAGAATGATAAGAAAACTGAAAGAAAGGGGATAGGAATGGGAAAGGAAGAAGTCAAAATATCTCTATTTACAGGTGATAAAATTGTATCTGTAAATGAGCCTACAAACTCTACCATGACATCTCTACAGTTAATAAATACTTTCAGCAAAGTAAGAAGATACAAATTAACACAAAACCCATCAGTACCCCTCCTATATACAAATGACAAATGGACTGAGAAAGAAACCAAAGAAACAATACTTGCCACAATACAAAAAAAAAAAAAAAAAAGAATTCTGTGGAAACTCTAGCCAACCAAGTACAAGACTTACATAATAAAACCTTTTTAGGATTCATATAATGGTCATCCTACCAAAAGCAATCTGCAGAGTCAATGCAATCTCCATCAAAATTCTCACACAATTATTCACAGAACTTGAAAGGACAATTTTCAACTTCATAAGGAAACAAACAAAAATACAGAATTGGTAAAACAACCATGAATCCATGCTGGAGGTATCACCATCCCCAATCTTAAGTTGTATTTCAGAGATATAGTAATAAAAACAGCATGGCTTTGGCATGAAATCAGACACAATGATGCAGCAAGAGAAACAGCTCAGAACTACTACCGGATTTCTTCTTTTTTTTTTTTT
>NC_034604.1:27831545-27836340 GCF_900095145.1 Mus pahari | reverse complement strand
AATGGTTCAATTCTCATTCTTCTACATGATAACAGCCTACTACTGGACTTCTAAAGGGTCCATGTATCATGAAGAAATATCCAAACACATAAAGCTGGGTCCTTTATCATAGAAAAATTCATCCAAAACTAGTATGAAGCAGAACTGGAATTTATTAAAGAGTACTAAAAAGTAGATCTTAAGTACCAATATTGATAGAAAAGTGGTACTGGGGAGAGACAGCAAGCAAAACAGAACTCTCCTTTGGGAAACACAAAAAGACATTATATCCAAGAGTTGTGCTTTGCAGGTAGTCCAGGTGGTGACTGTAGATAGGATATTAGAAGTTGTGGGAATTTCATTGCTCCATGACTTGTAAAGGACTACCCCTTCCTTTGTCTCTATTCACTCTTTTGAAAAATATGACGGCTCTAGAGATATGTTGTGTACAATTACAGTTAGATAAAACAAAGAACCAGTCTTTTTATAGGGACTATGGAAACAATGTCTTTTTACTGTAAATGAAGTTTCTGGGGAGATTCTTAGAAAATTACAGGTTCAATTTTAGATAGAAAGAAGATCATTAAGCCACTATTAATTGTGTTATAGATCTTGATTTTCAGTTAGTGAAATGTATGCTTCTGTCAGACTTCAGAGTGAGAACCCCTTCTCTTCCCATGCCATAAGCTCGCTTTCTTTCTAACCTGCCTCAGAACAATAGATATAGCCTTAAAAAAGCACACAAAAGAAAACTAACATTTCCCTATTCAGCTGCTCTATCCATGACGATGGGGTATGATATGGTCAACTGACCAAATTCAGAATCCACTCCACTCAGGGAGAGGCATAAGAAAGTTGGAAATACTGAGTCTTAAGTAGTAGATGGGAGAATCACAGTTTCCTCCCTCACAAACACTTAACAAGATGCAAGCAGACAGATGAGGATGGCAGGTAAGTATTAGGAGGAGCGGTCTTCCAAGGATGGAGGACATAGGAGCTTAAAAATGGATCTGTCACAGACTCTAATATTTTATAGTTTTAGTTTTAAGTTAAATAAAAAACAAAACTGTTTGTAGACAGAGGACTGTTCAGGCAAGGGGAGGGAGAGAAAGGGTAGAAAGGAACAAGGGAAGATCACAGAGGGAGACAGGAAAAGGAGGGTTCTGTTTCGAGACAGGGTTTCTCTGTGTAGCCCTGGCTGTCCTGGAACTCGCTTTGTAGACCAGGCTGGCCTCGAACTCAGAAATCCGCCTGCCTCTGCCTCCCAAGTGCTGGGATTAAAGGCGTGCATCACCACCGCCCAGCTGAGGGTTCTGTTATTAAAGGATCCTTCGTGCTACTGGTTTAGGTCATATGAACGTCTTGTCCTAGCTTCACTTCTGTCGCTCTGATAAATAATGGTGAAAGAAACTTTAAGGACCCGTTCAGTTCAGAATCCCAGATCATTTGGGTAAATCAAGGCAGCAACCTGAAGCAGCCAGCTCACATCATATTCACATTCAAAAGTAGAGAGAGAGTGAGTGCACGCATGCGTGCTTAGTTGTGCTCAGCCCCTTCTCTGCGTTTATGCAGTCCAGAAGACAAACACGGGCAACGGTGCCACTCATAGTGGGTGCAGATTTCTCATTTCAGTGAACACAATCAAGAGAACTCCCCATTGATAAGCCCACAAGCCGATCCTATCTAGACACTCTTAGTGAGACTTCTTCCCAGGTGATTATAGGTTGGGTCAAGTTGACAATTAAAACTGATCATCAAGGGTTGGAGAGATGACTCAGTGGTTAAAAATACTAGTTGTTCTTTCAGAAGACCCAGGTTTGGTCTCCAGAACCCACAGAGAGTGAATAGCTAGCTCTAATTCCAATTCCAGAGGATCCGGTGCCATCTTCTGACCTCCATGGGCACTGCATGCATTTGATATACAGACATGTACAGAGGTAAAATATCCACACACACAAAATAAAAGTAAATAAAATCTTAATTAAAAACAAAAAAACCTAACAACCACACATTATCCAGATAGAGATTTTAAAATCAACATACGTTGATGTATTAATGTTCCAGATGTTTGAGTTAGGTTCTTGTGGGTAGGCTGTAGGAATTTTTTTTTTTTTTCAAAGATAGCCTTGGTGGTTCAAATGGCAGCCATTGTAGGTCTGGCAGCGAGGACCCTGAGCTGAAAGAATTCTCTCATCTCAGTGTGCATGGATGTCAGGCTAGCCTTTTTCCACCTCAGCAGTGGTTTCTTGATAAATAACTCCTCAGAAATCCTTCTGTCTAGCAGTATGGGGACATTCCTCTCCTCATAATGCTTTGGACTAAGTATAGTTGTCACTTCAAAACATTAAAAACTGTATTCTTCTTATACCTTACATGCCAACTGCAGTTTCCTCTCCCTCCACACCTCCCAGTCCCCTTTACATGTACACCAAACTTTCCCTTCAGGTCCAGTCCCTTTCCATTTCCCTTCAGCAAAGAACAGTCTTCCTGGGATATTACAAGGCATTCCAAGTTACAATACAGCTGGCACAAACCTTCATATCAAGACTGGATGAGGCAAGCAACTCATTAGGATGAAAAGGGTCCCAAAAGCAGGCAAAAGAGTCAGAGATGCCACCACTTCCACTATTAGTAGTTTCACAAGAACACCAAGCTACATGGCCATAACATATATGTAGAGGACCTATCTCAGATCAATATAGACTCCATTACTATTGCTTCAGTCCCTGTGAGGCCTTATGGACCTTGATTAGTTGATTCTGTGGACCGAGCTCTCATGGTGTCCTCAACCCAGGTGAGGAGCAGTACTGCTCTTGCAGAGAACCTGCATGGGATTCCCAGCAGTGGCATTGGGCATCTCCCAACTGCCCATATCCCAACCTCCAGAGCATCCAATGTCCTCTTCTGGTCTCTGTGGCTACCTGTGTCCTTGCACACATACCACCCCCCCCATACAGACATACCAGCATTCATAAAATTAAAAATAAATCTTAAGAAAATCATCAAGCTGTTAAATTCCTACTCTAATAAATTAATTAGTAGTGATTAGCGAATCAGTCTTCAATATAACTTCTCTAGAGGCTACAGCTTTTTACAAACCGTATTTTACTAGATCTACCAAGAACATACCTGTATCTACTCAAGACAGCCAATTGCAAGGTCTATGAGATCCATCTCAAAACACTCTTCAAAGCAACTGTGTTTGCTCTCTGGATTTAAGTCCATTCTTCTGAAGCTATTTCCATTGAAACACTCCTTCCTTGAGGAGAAACAAAACTCATAAGGTCAAAAAGCTCCTGAAAACTTGCAAGTCCCTATGGAAATAGTAAACAATTGCTCGGCATAGGACATCTCCTGGCAGGCCCAGTTGCCTGCAGGTTGTGCAAGGGGCTCTAGGGATACAGCTTTTATAATCATCATCTATGCTAGGTAGGATCCTTACTGACATCACCCATGATGGGGTTGGATGCTTAGTGACATCACCCATGCTGCGATGGGATGCTTAGTGGCACAGCTATCTGTGTCATTGTGCTAAATTATCCTTCACCTAGCTTTTAGATCACAGCAATAAACTCATTGGTTCCTCAAGCTATATTTAAGTGGAATCTTCTCTTTGATTTGTCATCTGGACTGAATAGACACTTGTTCACATCTCCCCAGGAAAATCATACAACATCCACCTAATACATTTTTATATAATTAAGTTGCATAAAAAAACATTACTCAATATGTTATACAACAGAATTTTGTCTAGGAGAGTCTACAAAATCCTCACATGGATATACAGAGTAATATCAGATTAAAGTTCTTCTTTTGCAATTCCAAGTTCATATTTAAACATCCTAGAACTACTTGTTATTTTATTTCGTGTTTTATAATTTTACCAGCCATCAAGAAGGGTCACTGACAAAGTATAGTGATATTCAGTGGAAGTCGAGTCTCATAACAGTTTATATAACCTATACAGGTACAGTGCCCTCACAGACACATACCGTGAACATCTAAATGCTGCCTGTAGTCAGCCACGGCATGGCTAGCATGCCCAAAGTGGCAAGTGGCGATGCTGCAGTGGCAGACACCACGAAGGAGGAGCTACAGTGGGCAAATGAGCTTCCTGGAGACTGCCTACCATTTTGCACAGCTGTGATTTGTTACCCTGAAGAGGCACAGCCCCAGGGGTTTTGTCCCATGATGACTTCTGGCTACTGCTGTGCCTTCTCATGTTCCTCATTGCTGTATTCCTCATATATCTGGTATGGTGTGATTGGACATAGGGAGACCTTCACTGCCCATAGCCTAATTCCTTCCTGGGTGATAGCCCACTCCGTTGGGCAAGTTTCCTGCAGATCAACATGAAGAAAAACTCTCATGAGATGATGCTTTTTAGATGAATTAAGGATTTCATGGGATTCCCTATTTGATCTCAACAGTTTTAAGAAGTCAAAGTAATTGACAGAAAGTTTAAGGAGACAGGCGAACTAGTTTTTTCAGAAAGTTATAATAAAGTTAGAATTAATAACGGAATGTGCTCTTCCCTTGTAGAATAGTTGGGGCTGCATAGGTTAAAAAAGGAGTACACATGGAGGGGCCCATGGCTCCAGCTGCATATGTAGCAGAGGATGGCCTTATCTGGCATCAATTGGAGGGGAGACCCTTGGTTCTGTGGATACTCAGTGCCTCAACATAGGGCAATGCTAGGGTGGTGAGGTGGGAGTGGGTGGGTGGGTAGGGGAGCTTCCTCATAGAATCAGGGGGAGGGGGGGGATGGGATGGGGGCTTGTGGATGGGAAACCAGGAAGGAGGATAACATTTGAAA
>NC_034604.1:27830256-27831358 GCF_900095145.1 Mus pahari | reverse complement strand
AAAAGAAAAGAAAAGAAAAGGAGTGCAGTGAGCTTTCACGTGTTACAAGCATGGAATTGTACTTGGAAGAGACAAATATGCTTAGGACAAGTCAATGATCGACGAGAACATCCATTCTAGATTGGGTCTGAGTTCCTGGATCTTGTGATCTAGGAATAAATCCACAGGTCTCAGTGTGTACCATGAAAAGACAGGTTATGAGTAAAGTGTAAACAATCCTATTGAGAATATAAGAATATAGGATAGATGATTCACCACTTTAGCTGAACAAGACTTTAAAAATAAGATGTAAGATAGAGGATAATCTGTTTCTTGGTAACTACAAATAGGAAAAAACTCGCTACTATAGACTGGCATGTTTAAACTTTGTTAATCAATAACAGAGCTATTGCTTTGGGGTTATATTAACTTGTGGAGAGAAAGATGGCAAAACTTAGTTTGGTGTAAGTTTCAAAAGACAAATACATGATCAATCACCATGTTGTAATTTTCTTTTGTGTAATGATTTTAATCTGTTTTTTAGGAATATGGTTTTTTTATTCTAATAAAAAATTCCATTACATACAGGACTAATTCTACTCACATGACAAAAAATCGCTCCCCTATCGATTTTAATTCAAATCTATAATTTACTTAATCCAACAATTATCCTAATCTTAGCAATTATCTCAATTTTTACCGGAGCATGAGGAGGCTTAAATCAAACCCAAATACGAAAAATTATAGCCTACTCATCAATTGCCCACATAGGATGAATACTAGCAATTTTACCATATAATCCATCTCTAACCTTATTAAATCTTATTATCTATATTCTACTTACAATTTCTATATTTATAGCACTAATATTAAACTCCTCAATAACAATCAACTCAATATCTCTCCTATGAAATAAAACACCAATTGTATTAATAATAACTTCACTCATTTTATTATCTCTAGGAGGACTTCCCCCATTAACAGGATTCTTACCAAAATGAATTATTATTACAGAACTTGTGAAAAATAACTGTCTAATTATTACAACAATAATAGCAATTATAGCACTACTAAATTTATTCTTTTATACTCGCCTTATTTATTCAACCTCACTAACTTTATT
>NC_034604.1:27816909-27823603 GCF_900095145.1 Mus pahari | reverse complement strand
GGGGTGGCAAAATTTTATCAATAATCCGAAGGAATAAAGTTTGGTTCGGAAACCAAAACAGACATTCATGTGGATTGCTGCTTCTTCTACATCAGCAAGGAACTGTAATCAACTGAGATTAATTTTTAATTAAAAAGTGTTCATTTTCTCTCCACCAGGCCAAGGACACTAGTGGGAAAGGGGTAGGTTATGAATAAAGAGATATTTGCTCTGTTCACCTGGACGGTGGCACAAATGACTAGCAAGCTCACTGAACACCTATGACACTTGTGTCTTTTTATGTCCAGGCAGACATGTGCCCCACAGTTGTTTTTTGTTTGTTTGTTTGTTTTCGAGACAGGGTTTCTCCATATAGCCCTGGCTGTCCACTTTGTAGACCAGGCTGGTCTTGAACTCAGAAATCTGCCTGCCTCTGCCTCCCAAGTGCTGGGATTAATACAAAGTAGATTAAATAATTTCCACCCATCCCCCCTTTTGAAAGTAGCTCATGTACCAGAGACCCTTTGTTGCTGCTTTTTCTCGTGCAGTGTCACCATACCTCAAGCTTGATGAGACCACCCTGTGGTACAGAGGTAAAACTGTATCTTTTAGGCTACAGATGTGCTATGCATACTTGGGTTGGATCCCTTGTAGGAAGCCACGTGGTAGGAAGAAAAGAGGGTAAAGAAAGGGGGAAGTGGAAAGAGGGTTCTTTTCTGGGAAAGGTAGAAAGGGGACACCGTGGTAGTGACTGGAGGTCACTTAGAAAAGGAAAATTCCAGAAGGTACAGGTGGGGACATGTCAGAGGCTAGGGCTGCCAAAGGAGGCCTGATCTTGCTGCCTGCTCAGCAGGTGGGTAATGTAGGCATAGGGGAGACAATAAAATTCTTTTCATCTAGGCAAGCACTGTTCCCTGCATTATAGAATGACTAAAACTGTGTCAGCATATCAGGTTCTGTCTATCCCCTAACTATCTCTGTCCTGATCTATCTATTTGTCTAATCCTACAGACAGCATGAAGATTAGAAGGGCACCCAGGGAACTGGGGATACTTTTCTCTAGAAGGAGCGTCTTATGCTTCCCCACACTAGTTGTCATGTGCAGGTAGATTAAACTGTATGTCTCTTCTTGGCCTTGGGCTCTCACAAAGGTTAGATTTAAGCAAGGGAGTAATTGGAACACATTTATCTGCAGCCTCATAAACAGTAGCAGACGCCCTAACTACAGCTGTTGTCCTGGTTAGTTTTTTGTTAACTTGACACAAGTTAGAATTATCTGGAATTATCAGGGAACACCAATTGAGTAAGTGCCTTGATAAGATTGGTCTGTAGGCAAATTTGTGAGGGCATTTTTTTTTTCTAGATTACTGACTGATGTGGGAGAGCCCATCCCACTGTAGGTGGTGCTAAACCTAGGCAAGTGGTATTGAGCTATATAAGAAAGGGTTGATCGTGCCCTGAGGAGCAAGCAGCAAGCAACATTGAAATCTTTGTGGTTTCTGCTTCAGTTTCTGCCTTGGGGTTCCTGCTCTGACCTTACATCATGATGAACTGTGATCATGACAAGTATATAGTGGCATAGCTAAGTCTGTAGTGGGCCCCCTGGGTACCAAGACTCCAGGAAAGAAATGTTATAGATCCAACAGTATATAAAGCAGCTCTCTCTATTTCTGTTGGCCCACTCCTCTGGGATTCCTCAGCTACAGTGGGAGATGATCAGCCCTCTACATTTGTAAAGCAAACTTAGTAGGTATCCAGACTTGAGGAGCAGGTGCCAAGGAATGAGTGGACCTCAGAAAGAGCTAGGGGGCATCCTCTTCAATGTTGCCCCCAATCCCACTGAGTACATTTTTATGTGCTTTTCCTCCACATCTCCCCACATTCTCCCAGTCAAAGACTAACCAGACTCCTTTCTCACTTCCCCATAGGAAAGATGCTTTCTCTCCTCCCTTCCTTCAGCCCCAAAGGACTTAAATAGAAGGTTTTGCTGTCTGGTGGTCAGAAATGCTTTCCTTTCCCACTATATCCGACGCATCCTTCCTAGCATTAAATAAAATTCTTGGCCTGAAGAAAGATTCTTGTGTGTATCCTCTATTTCATCTAAGCTCATATAACAATGTAATCACTCCACTTTGTAGCCACAGATCTCCTGCTGGCCTGGGAAGGCCTTTGACTTTCAGAATTGAGCACTGAGGGATTTCAACCAAACCAGTTTCTTATAACATTGTCTCTGTTTTGGTGCCCGTCAAACCTGTAACATGAGCTGACCTTATGCTCTAATCTTAAAGATGCACACTAGATAGTCTCACCATCCCATGTGTATTATGTTGGAAAAGCACGAACAGTGAGATTGCATGAGTTTGTAAGGTAAATTAAGGGACCATGTGACTAAACCACTTTGCCAACTCCATTTCCACCTGCCCCTGACAGGGCTTTTCTAATGCTCAGTTCCTCCCTCTAAAATGAAAGTAATAGAATTGACTTCATTTTGCTCTTCATGAACAAATAGGTCCATTCCAATGACTAATGTTAGTAAGCTGTTCTTTCTGATAAACTTGACGTTCATTGAGATGGTAGTAACTCCTTTAGACGTAGGCACTGGGCCCTGGTGGTTGATGGCAGAATGTGGTGAGAAATGTAGGCTTTGTGCCAAATTGATCAGCACTCCACACATGCATTTTCTTATCTTGGGTACAATTTGGTCTTCAGCAAGGACCACAACTTCACTGATCCTTGATCCTCCCACTGAGAAGTTATTGATGGTATAGTACCTGTGACCTTCACCAGCTAGCGGTTGTTGCTGCCTGGGCTGCCCTGCAGAGATAAGGAGTAGGCAAAAGGAGGGAGGGAGTCGAGTGCATCCGTGGTCAGAGGAATCTTGCAGCTCTAACTGACTGGCAATCAGGAGCTTCTCTACTGATACAAGTTTCACAGAACAAAGACAGAATAATGATTATCCAAGAAGTACAGATTATGTTTAATTTTTCATTACATGTCCAGGGTTACAAGTTCAGTCACAATTAGAAAATACAAACAGAACAGGTTGTATTTTTATTATCAGCCCTAAAACTCTAATTTAAAGAATCTAAATAATATTTCTTCTAAGCAATAACAATATACTATATACTATATACGTCATATATCACACATTATATACTATATATCATATAGTATATATGGTTTATTGTATATATTATATATCACATGTCACATATCAAATATCATATATCATATGTTATATATTATGACAGCCAGCTTTTAGGCTCCCATTGTTTGCTATTTGAAAGCATTCCAGACAAACAGAAAATATCTGAACTGGTCTTTTTATGGATAGCAAATACTAATACCTAACTTCTTTTATGATATTGTTTCATCATCTGTATTATAAAATAGGAAAAGTTTATTTTAGTCACTCTATTTTATTTGCTGAGTTCTATTCCTCCTGAGGTGTACCCTGTATGACCCCCATGTTTAAACAATGTTTTCAGAGAGCTCTAAACATATTGTAAAGGGAGGCCTTCAATCTGTAGCCTATTCTCCTGCCCAGTTAGACTTTGTCAGTTGTCTCTATTTATCTGCAGCAATTATGCTGCTTGATTTTTCTCAGGGACAGACAACCAAAAAAGACTCCCGGAGTAATGGCCTCATCTACCTAATGTGCTTATCTGTGCTTAATGATCTTCAGGGCATATGAAGTTTCCAAATAGGGCCAGATAAAGTTAATGTTAGTTTTCTGGTTCCACCTATAGGGTTGCATACCCCTTCAGCTCCTTGGGTACTTTCTCTAGCTCCTCCATTGGGCGCCCAGTGTTCCATCCAATAGCTGACTGTGAGCATCCACTTCTGTGTTTGCCAGGCACTGGCATAGCTTCACAAGAGGCCACTATATCAGGGTCCCTTCATCAGAATCTTGATGGTATGTGCATTAGTATCTGGGTTTGGTGGCTGATGATGGGATGGATCCCCGGGTGGGGTAGTCTCTGGATAGTCCATCCTTTCATCTTAGGTACAAATTTTGTCTCTGTATCTATATCCTTTCATGGGTATTTTGTTCCCTATTCTAAGGAGGAATGAAGTATCCACCCAATGGTCATCCTTCTTGGTTTTCTTNTGTTTTGCANAATGTATCTTGGGTATTCTAAGTTTCTGGGCTAATATCCNCTTATCAGTGAGTNNATATCTAGTGACTTCTTTTGTGANTGGGTTACCTCACTAAGGATGATATCCTCAAGATACATCCATTTGCCCAAGAATTTCATAAATTCATTGTTTTTAATAGCTGAGTAGGACTCCATTTTGTAAATGTACCACAGTTTCTGTATCCATTCCTCTGTTGAGGGACATCTGGGTACTTTCCACCTTCTGGCTATTATAAATAAGGGTGCTATAAATGTGTTTATTTTTAAAGTCTCTGTCTCTGCCCCCCCCCCGTGTGTGTGTGTGTTAGGAATTCCTAGAAAGACTCAGAGATAATTTTCTCAGGAAAATACTTAGAATGGATCACGATGCAGAAAGCCCTTGAGAATGCAACATACAAAAACCAAAAACCTAAAAGTGAGAGGCAGAGTGATAGCAATTGCAACATTCAGTTCATCTTTGAGGCAACTGTGTCAAACAGCTGTGCCCCTAGGTAGGCCTCCAGCAGAAAGCATGGCCCAGATTAAAGGTGTGTACATTAGGTTTATGCCTGGACCTAAGCTGTTCTTTACTTGGAATTTACTCTGTCCCCGGCTGGCCTTGAACTCAGAGATCTGCTTGCCTCCATCTCCTGGGATTAAAATCATGTACCACCTTGCCTGGGCCTAAGCTTTCACTGCCACTATGCCTCATGATCCAAATCAAAAGCCTGTGTCTTTCAGCCTCAAGATCTGGATCACAGGTGTACTCTCTATTTCTGGATTATAATTCACTCCAGATAAGTCAAATTGACAACTGGGAATAGCCATCACAAGGATATTTGGAACTTAATACATATTTCTAAAAACTTTGAGAGAATCTAGCACAACTCCATTCAACAAAAGAGATTCCTTTAATGCTGTGGAGTCATGTAAAAAAATTTTTTTTAATTCCTTTTGGAATGAAAGAAGCCTGTATATTCTATTAAAACTGCTGGTTGCCTATCATGTGTCAAAGGGACTGGTGCTGCAAAATGACATACGTAACAGATGGATGGATGACATTTCCCCCCCTGCCACCACAAGTATCGCTGAAATTATATATTGTTCATGTATTTTTTAAAACATGGAGTTGTCGTTTTTGTGATAATCAAATACATCTTGAATAGCCTGTAATTTCTTAGCAAGGATCAGAGGACACTCTTCTCCCAAATAAAAATGAAGCTGTTCCTTGGTCCTCACAACACTCCTGTTTGGGAATCAGTAGGATTTATTTGTGGTCCATTAATCATCCATGCTTGACAGTGAGTAGCAGTAACAATAATTGTGATTAAATGGATCTTGACACTTATTTCTTTGTTTAAGAGGTATTGAAAGGTGTGTGAACAAGACATACCGAAAACTTCAAGCCACATGCCTACATGGAGAAGGAATTTGGATGTGGTTGCTGAGCCCCATGCAGACAATTTGAACTTACACTGCAGGGACGAAAGATGTCGAAAACTTTCCACAGGAGCGTGCTGAGAAGGAACATGAAGAACAATGTGCCTTGGTGCAGGGCACTGCAGATGCTCCTTGGGAACTAAGGTGACAGCTCAGGTGGCAGAGCACTTGCTTTGCAGGCATGAGGACCTGAGTCAATCCCCAGAACCCACATTTTAAGAGTTGGGAGTGAATCTGTTGTGGACTGCGATGTCTCACTACAGCCTTAGGCTATGAATCAGCTGAGGACCCTATGAAATGATAATGAAATAAAAAGGCAGGCAGTGGATTCATAAACCAAAGTCACACTGCTGCCCCTGAAGTCCTTTCTGAGTGAGAAGACAAGCTCCAATACCTTTCACATCAATCCTCGAGAAAGCAGAGTTCCATCTTCCTACGACATTGGCTGATGATGAAAAAGTCATATATTAGATTCTTTTCTAATATGGGGAGAGATTCAAATGCATGTTTGTCTGTGCATGTGAACATTGGATGACAAACCTGGGGTGTCCTCCACAGAACAGTGGTTATCACCTTGGAAACAGGATCTCTCATTGACTGGGAGTTCACTACTTAGGTTAGAATAGTTCCTAGCCAGGGATCCCCAATAAACTGTCTCTGCCTCTCCAGTGCTGAGAGTACACGCGTGTGCTGATTTCCTAGCTTTTTATTTGGCGACTGGGGATCAGAGTCTGGTCCTCATACTCGCAAGGCAAACCTTAATCAAATGTCTCCTGGGCCCACGTTGTTAAAGTCTTTTAATTCTATAGCTTACTCTGGAAAGAGTTGATGGTTTCTCCTATTAGTGAGTGACAGAGCTTGGGTTTCGCCTCATACTGATAAAAGCAAAGGACAGAAAGCTGTGTTTTCAGACCTGCCATCTGTCCCAGATAGCAAGATACAAAACATGGGAAAAAGAAGCAGTGTTGCCAGCCTGTTCTATTTAAAATTTTTAGCATGTGTTTATTTATTTTTTCTTTTTTTCCCCATTTTTTATTAGATATTTTCTTTATTTACATTTCAAATGCTATCCCGAAAGTTCCCTATACCCTCCCCCCACCCCTGCTCCCCTACCCACCCACTCCCACTTCTTGGCCCTAGCATTCCCCTCTACTGGG